>NC_057387.1:1119491-1419491 GCF_019320065.1 Cervus canadensis
AGTACCTGCAGGAGCTCAACATTTCATGAGCAGTGGGGAGACCATATGAGCTTGGAGCTTTGGATTCTGAAAGGTTAAGAGAGAGAGGAGATGTCATTTTGACTCCTTCATCCCAGAATGGTGGGGGACAGTGCTGTCCCTAGTGGGGCAGGGATGGGGGTTCGAGATCATCCTCAGGTCAGAGGACTTTTCAGGGGACAGCCTCTTCAGGGCCTGAGCTGCCTTCCAAGAGTTGTCCAGAGGACGAATAGAGCAGGACCCCAGAGCAGGGCTGGGGTAGGGCAGGTTGCTTAGTCAAGATTCACACCCAGTGATTTTTGCCAAAGGCCGAAATCAGCTTCAGTGCAGCCTCGGGGCCTTCTCAGCACCCAGCATGGGCTTTTTCTCCACCTGCCCTGTGCCTCAGTGTCCCCTGTGAAATGGGCAAGCAAGATTTATTTATAAGTTTCTTGGGGCTAAATGAAGGGATGATCTTATAATTCCCCTCTACTTTCCCTGGAGACAGTTGGGACAATAGTGCAATTTTCAATGTGTCTCCATCTGGAGTACTATTAGTCAATTCAATAAGCTATTTCTTAAGCCCCTAATGCACAGAACTGGATTGCATCATGAACTTACTGCATCTGTTCTCAGGTAATTTGGGACTTCTTTGGTGGTCCAGTGGATAAGACCCTGCACTTCCAAGGCAAGGGATGCAGGTTTGAACCCTGGTTAGGGAACTAAGATCCTACATGCCTCAAGGTGTGGCCAAAAGGAAACTAAGGGTTTCAAAAAGAAATAAGACTTTTCACACAAAATAATCAGAGCAGTAATTCTAATTTTTTCTGTCAATTTCAACCTGTATTTGATGGCACTAAAATGTGCGTTCCCCATGGGCTCTCAAAAATCCTACCTCACCCTACTCCCAACTTCTCCCCAAGAGAAAGAGAAAGCTTTGTGTGTGTGTGTTAGTTACTCAGTTGTGTCCAACTCTTTGAGGCTCCATGGACTATAGCCTGCCGGGCTCCTCTGTCCATGGAATTCTCCAGGCAAGAATACTGGAGTGGGTTGCCATTCCCTTCTGCAAGGGATCTTCCTGTCCCATGGATCAAACCCGGGTCTCCTGCATTGCAGGTGTATTCTTTACCATCTAGGCCACAAGTTCATCATAGCAGGGAATCTGTTTGGGCCAAAAACCAGAAAGGGCCACCGAACCTACCCAGGGCATCCATAAACCAATCTGAGATCAGAGTGGAAGGTGAGTCCAAGACCAGCAGTGTCCCTGTCCCCCCACCCCTAACCCCAACCTGTCTCACATGGGCAGAGGGAAGCTGGTGGCCAAAGCGGAGAGGATGGCCTGAGTGGATCTGAAAGACAGAAAGCAGCCAAGAAAGGGTTTTTCACCATTTTAGACCCAAAGGAGGGGAAGTCAGAGCACCGAGATTATCTTGTTCTTTTTTTAAGGAACCACTTTAAGAGAAAGCTTTAGGAGAGCAGATAAATGAAAATAATTTTAACAAAGGTATAGCTTTGACTACACTTAAAATTTTGTAATAGATGTAAGTTATTTCCAAGGTTTTGTATTCTATTATACATAACAACAGAAAAAGCAATGGCAACCCACTCCAGTACTCTTGACTGGAGAATCCCATGGACAGAGCAGCCTGGTGGGCTGCAGTCCATGGGGTCGCTAAGAGTTGGACACGACTGAGCGACTTCACTTTCACTTTTCACTTTCATGCCTTGGAGAAGGAAATGGCAGCCCACTCCAGTGTTCTTGCCTGGAAAATCCCAGGGATGGGGGAGCATGGTGGGCTGCCATCTATGGGGTTGCACAGAGTCGGACACAACTGAAGCGACTTAGCAGCAGCAGCAGCAGCAGCATACATAACAATTTTCTTATAACACCTCTTAATGGATAATGATCGAGAAACAATACACTAGGCACTGAGTCTCAGGCGATACTGTAACTGTGCTTTATACCAATCTTACTGCTGACTTAATATTCACATAAATCTTACATGTGAAAACAAGCTGTAGGTTGAAGTTCTTTCACGTTATAAAAATTCCCAAGACTGCATGATAAAAGCCAAGAAATTGTAGCCAGTCACAAATCAAATAAATTATTTGTAACTAAATAATTTTAAAAACAAGATTATAAAAATATAATCTTTTTCTAACAAAATAATTACTATTTTTATGGGGAACACATGCATCTTCATGTTTGATTTGAAAGACAGTGGATCGAAGAGTTTAAAAGTTTCAAAAATCCTGCTTAAACCATTCTCTAAAATATCTCTATTTTCTCTAAGGTCACCTGAGAAGAATATTCCACAATCACCCTTGTTTGCATCCTTCAGACCCTACTGTCTCAGGTTTAAGAGGCTCCAGGCTAAACTTGTGGAGCCGGGAGAGATCTCGAGGTGGCTCATGGGCTGGTTGAGTAGGAAGAACCCTCCTGCTATGCTGGGGGCTTGGCTGGGGAGGGCGGCTGTCTCTGAGAGGTGACATACCACGACAGCATGCACAGTTGCCACGGTTCTCTTCATCTAGTAAAGACTAGCATGTTCACTTCAATTCCGTCGCTCAGTTGTGTCCAACTCTCTGCGACCCCCATGGACTACAGCACGCCAGGCTTCCCTGTCCATCACCAACTCCCGGAGCTTGCTCAGACTCATGTTCATTGAGTTGGTGATGCCATCTCACCAGCTCATCCTCTGTCGTCCCCTTCTCCTGCCTTCAATCTTTCCCAGCATCAGGGTCTTTTCCAATGAGTCGGTTCTTTGCATCAGGTATCGGAAGTATTGGAGTTTCAGCTTCAGCATCAGTCCTTCCAATGAATATTCAGGACTGATTTCCTTTAGGATTGACTGGTTGGATCTACTTGCAGCCCTAGGGACTCTCAAGAGTCTTCTCCAAAACCACAGTTCAAAAGCATCAATTCTTCAGCACTCAGCTTTCTTTATAGTCCAACTCTCACATCCATACATGACCACTGGAAAAACCATAGCCTTGACTAGACAGACCTTTGTTGATAAAGTAATGTCTCTGCTTTTAAATGTGCTGTCTAGGTTGGTCATAGCTTTTCTTCCAAGAGAATCATCTTTTAATTCATGGCTGCCAGTTCACCATCTGCAGCGATTTTGGGAGCCCCAGAAAATAAAGTCTGACACTGTTTCCACTGTCTCCCCATCTATTTCCCATGAAGTGATGGGACCAGATGCCATGATCTTAGTTTTCTGAATGTTGAGCTTTAAGCCAACTTTTTCACTCTCCTCTTTCACTTTCATCAAGAGGCTCTTTTAGTTCTTCTTCACTTTCTGCCATAAGGGTGGTGTCATCTGCATATCTGAGGTTATTGATATTTCTCCTGGCAATCTTGATTCCAGCTTGTGCTTCATCCAGCCCAGCGTTTCTCATGATGTACTCTGCATATAATATAAAATAAGCAGGGTGACCAATATACAAGCCGTTGATGTACTCCTTTCCCGATTTTAACCAGTCGTTGTCTCCATGTCCAGTTCTAACTCTGCTTCTTGACCTGCAACAGATTTCTCAGGAAGATAGGTCAGGTGTCTTGGTATTTCCACTCGTGAAGAATTTCCATAGTTTACTGTGTCCACACAGCAAAGCTTGGCATAGTCAATAAAAGCAGAAATAGATGTTTTTCTGGAACTCTCTTGCTTTTTCGATGATCCAGTGGATGTTGGCAATTTGATCTCTGGTTCCTCTGCCTTTTCTAAATCCAGTTTGAACATCTGGAATTTCACGGTTCATGTACTGTGGAATTTCACGGTTCATGTACTGTTGAAGCCTGGCTTGGAGAATTTTGAGCATTACTTTGCTGGGGTGTGAGATGAGTACAATTGTGCGGTAGTTTGAACATTCTTTGGCAGTGTCTTTCTTTGGGATTGGAATGAAAACGGACCTTTTCCAGTCCTGTGGCCACTGCTGAGATTTACTGGCATCGTGAGTATAGCACCTTAACAGTATCATCTTTCAGGATTTGAAATAGCTCAACTGGAATTCCATCACCTCCACTAGCTTTGTTTGTAGTGATGTGTCCTAAGGCCCACTTGACTTCACGTTCCAGGATGTCTGGCCCTAGGTGAGTGATCACACCATTGTGATTATCTGTGTTGTGAAGATCTTTTTTGTACAGTTCTGTGTATTCTTGCCACCTCTTCTTAATATCTGCTGCTTCTGTTAGGTCCATACCATTTGTGTCCTTTATTGTGCCCATCTTTGCATGAAATGTTCCCTTGGTATCTCTAATTTTCTTGAAGAGATCTCTAGTCTTTCCCATTTTATTGTTTTCCTCTATTTCTTTGCATTGATCGCTGAGTAAGGCTTCCTTATCTCTCCTTGCTATTCTTTGGAACTCTGCATTCAAATGGGTACATCTTTCCTTTTTCCTTTTCTCCTTTGCGTTTCGCTTCTCTTCTTTTCTCAGCTATTTGTAAGGCTTCATCAGGCAACCATTTTGCTTTTTTGCTTTTCTTTTCTTTGGGATGGTCTTGATCACTGCCTCTTGTACAATGTCACGAACCTCTGTCCGTAGTTCTTCAGACTCTCTGTCTATCAGAGCTAATCCCTTGAATCTATTTCTCACTTCCACTGTATAATCGTAAGGGATTTGATTTAGGTCATACCTGAATGGTCTAGCGGTTTTCCCTACTTTCTTCATTTTAAGTCTGAATTTGGCAGTAAGCGTGGGGCATACTACCACACAATTGCACTCATCTCACACCCTAGCAAAGTAATGCTCAAAATTCTCCAAGCCAGGCTTCAACAGTACATGAACCATGAACTTTCAGATGTTCAAGCTGGATTTAGAAAAGGCAGAGGAACCAGAGATCAAATTGCCAACATCTGCTGGATCATCGAAAAAGCAAGAGAGTTGCTTTATCCACGCTTTCTCCAGCTGAATTCACCCTATTTTCTTTACTTTTTATTCCACTTTCCAAGCTGTTTCTCACTGTCCCGACCCTACCAAAGTTTCTCCAGTTCTTCTCCATTTGGCACATGTTGAGAAGTTCTAAACCAAATACCGAATGTTCAGAGAAAAGTCAGAATTGTGTTTCTTTCACTCCAGGGCAGGATTGTGTCCTAACCGCAGGGCTACTCTGACAAATCATCTTTACCTGGCCCAGGTCTATTCTCTTTTCAAACCCGTTGCATGTCTGCCTATTTGGATCTCGGCCTGGGGTGGGACTGGGGTGGCAGACCGTGGGGCAGAGGCCATTGATAAAATGGTTCAGCCAGTTTCGTTTTTAGACTCTGAGTAACCCTTGCTCAGCATGGAGCTCGGTGTTTTGGTTTGGGGCATGGGAGACAACAGAGGAGCAGCAAATGTGGCTCCATAGTCGAGACGCTCACATCCAAATGGGCAAACAAGACACAGGGTCAAGAGCAATAAAGAATGTAGGCATGATGAATTGGTTGGTGCAGGAAAAAAATGGGCATTTGCAGGAGGAACTCAGGCAACCTTGACTGATGGGTAGAACCTGAATGCTTGTATTGACAGGAGGAGGGGTCCCAGGTGAGGGACCAGCTGTGGCCCAGACACAGAGAGTGCTGGGGTTAGTGAGGCCCCCAAAAGGCAGGCCTTTGAGGTGGGAGTGATGTGGACGGGGGACACAGGTGGAAAGTTAAGTGACCAAAGCCTGAGACGCTGAAGCCGCATGGTGGGAGGGGAGGTTTGCAATGTGATGCAAAAGCAAGCCGGAACTTCTAGGTGGTTTTGAAGGGGAAGGGGGAGGGAGGGGGGCATGACCATCACTGGGCTGCAGTGTGTGGTAGATCAAGGCGGATGTGTCATGTCATGTAATTGCCACCATCTTGTGGTCACAGAATCATGGTCATGGAAACTAGACCGGCAGGTCTAGGGGAGCCTTTGAGCTTATTGAGACTGACCTCCTTTTCTTTTGATTTCTTTCTGGTTTAGTTTTCATTCCACTTACTGTCCCTCCCCCACCATTTTCAAAGTCATACACATGTTATTTAGAAAATGTTTAAAGTACAGAGAAGAATAAAGAAACAACCAAACCCTAGTTATCCATCTCTGTAGAGTAACCACTGTTACTTGTGTCACTGATTTCTCTCCAATCTTTGCTTTTACGCACTGGCTTTCTTCCATGTTTGACATTAAATAGTATAAATACCACAACTGTCCATTAGTCATGTGGGTTTGAATATTTTTAGTGACAGTGTGTTTTAAATCCTTTTAATGACCAAGATCTCATTACATCTTTAAGCACATTGGACCTTTTGAAAATATAGATGGCTTCAAAAAAAATTTTTTTTTATTTATGATGTATTACATGCTTACCTGGAAAATCTGCAAAACTTAGAAGTGTAAAAATTTAAACCATTCATAACCCTACTGTCCAGAAATCACTTAATCTGTTGTTGATATTTTGTCGTATTTTCTTCTAGTTTTCTTTCAGAATAATGTGCATCTTGAAAACAAAATAGGAATCACATCACATACAACTTTAATCCTGCTGCTTCATTTACCATATCATACAAGTTTCCATTTTTGACAGTTGTTAACATCATGTTAACCTAATATTTATTAAGAATTGAGCAGGTAGCAGACCATTCCAATCATTTTATGTATACTCACTCATTCTAATCTTCACAATGGCTCTTGAAGATAAATACTATTTTCTGTTCCCAATTCACAGACAAGAGAACTGAGGCACAGAAGGTGAGATTTGACGCTGGACGTTCTGACTCAGAGCCAGCATTCCTACTGCCCTATGGCCTCTCCAACCAGTTCTCAGTGAAGCGTCTTTTACTGACCTGAAGTACACACACACGTGCATGCACATGCACACACTCGCACGCTGAGGCTCTTTTCCAGGAGACAAACTTTCAGATATTGAAAACATCTCTGAGGTCCCCAGGTCTTGCCTTTGCCAGGCTTAGCAGCTTCATCTCAGCCATTCCTCATGGCCTCAAGGCCCTTCGCCAGGTGGCCTTTCACTCGGGCAGGTCCCAGCTTTTCTGTGTCCCTTTGGATGGCTAGAAACAGAAGTGTGGCTGTGGGGCCGCCTGCGGGGCTGCCTACTGAAGGCCAGTCGCAGCCAGCCTCTCCGCCTGTGTGTGCTGGGCCCTAGGCACCTGCAGTGTAGCCAGAAATTCAGCGGCTTTGACATATGACAACTGAACTGCAACAAAGGGTGCTCTTCCCGAACCTCTCAGCCCGTCACATGGCCAAGGCCTGGCTGGTCAAGCCTTTCGATCCTTTGCCTGGTCCTGCAGGGCACAGCCCGGAAGGAAGGTGTTTAGGAATTTCCAGGGGCCTTAGTGCGGCTGGACTGGGAACTCCCAGGACAGCCTGGGTCAGGGTCTGGCTGGCCTGGCTCCGGGAGGTGGGCGGGGGAGTCCGGCTGTGGCAGCAGGCAGCTGTGGTCTCCAGGTCGTTCCCAGTTTTACACTGTGATTTCGCAAGAAGGCACCAGCAGTGACAAGAGCCAGTCTGCAAGAGTCTGCATGGGCACCAGGCGCAGCTCGGAAGGGTCGTTCTGGCCGCGCACTGCCACGGCACAGGCGGCACATTTAGTAGCCCCCCGGTACCCGTTCCCCGGGTCTGCCTGAGAACAAGCAAGGCAGCTTGGTTTGCCTGTCACCTGGCGCTGACCACCTGAGGCTGGGGGCAGGACAGGGTCCAGGTAAAATCGCCCAAGATCATGGACTTGTCCTTAATACCTTAATACCTTTGTCCTTGTCCTTAACAGCCTCTGGGTGTCCCCTGATTTGATTTCGCTCAGGCTCCTGAAAGAGGAGGGAGAGGAATGCAATGAGCAGTTTCACAGTAAGGCATTCATAGTGCATGAAGCTCACTGTGCTACCCTCTCTGGGTCACTTCCACCGAACAGAGACCTTTCAGAGACCCACAAGCCTTCGTCTGAAGATAGTTTCCGAGAGGGGTCTTACTGCTGTCCCTCGTTGTAACTGGGTGGCCGGCAGCCTCTTCATCTTTGCACATTAAGAACACACACACAAATCTGGCACTGATCCTTTATGTCCTTGTGCTTTGATTTCCCCGTCTGTGAGATGAGGATAGTAACAGTACACCCCTGACAGGACTTGAGGAGGATTAAATGAGATGATGCATGTAAAGCTCTTAGAATTAAAGCTGGAACATAGCTAGCCTTCAATATATTTAGTTCTTATATTACTGTGAGTTATTAATTTGATTATACAGCAGCTTCACATTTACTATGCCATTTTATCCTTATGACAACTGTCTGAATTTAGATTTTGCTCTGATTTTATAGGTTAAGGAAGGGAATCTAGGGATTAAGTATGCAGTTAAGTAGAGTGGAGAAGACCCCAATACTCTCTGAAAGGGTCACTTTTTTCCCCTGCTTAGCAGGGGTTCGAGATGTTCAAAGGCCTAGCCGTGGGCCTGGCACCCTGGAGGCACAGAGAAGCTCCAGAATCAGAGCCCACCTTGGAAAGCTCACCAGAATCTCAAAGTCCAGCAGCCTGGGAGACGTGCCATTTCAACCCATCATGTTATACTTACCTCTGAAGCTTCCCTTCTAACCAGATCCCTGACTTCTGAAGTGGGAAACCAGGGTTGTTCTTTCTGTTCCAAACACACATAAACATAGAGAAAATAATATAATAAACTGTATACACGTATTTCAGTATGTATCTCTAAATGTTAGGGACTTTCTAAAAAGGTAACTACAATACCATTATCCTACCTACACAATTTACTATCAATTCCTTAAGATCATCAAATATATGGTCAGGGTTTACATTTCTCCAATCTGCTTTTTTTCCTTTTTCAACATAGCAGTGTGTTTGTTTGAATGAGAACCTAACTGGCTTACATGTGGCTTCATCTCGTGTATATCTATACTTTCCTTCCCCATATCCTGCCCTCCTCCCAACCCTCTTTATTTCCTTGAACTTTCTTGTTGAGGATGCTAGGCTGTCTATCCCATAGTTTCCCACAGTATGGATTTCGCTGACTGCATCCCTGTGGCGTCATGTTCCTGCCTCATGTACTATATAAACTGGCAGCTGGATTTGCAGGCTTGATGGGATTCAGGTTTGGTGTTGCAGCAAGTATACTTCAAGGTGCTTTGGTGTGTTGTACCAGGAGACTCATGATGTCCCTTTTGGGAACATGAGAAGCCATTGATGATCGTTGCTTAGTTTTAGAGCTGCTATTTCACTAGGAGTTAGCTCTTTTTTCATCTATGTAGTGGAATATTTCTATAAAGTCCTCACTATTTGGTTACCCTGATAAATATGCAGAATAAATGCTTATTTTCACTGATTTGTTATCTTTGCATAAAATGATGGATACACAGTTTTATGATCAAATTCAAACTAACCCCAAGAGGGGAGAGTAGGTGAGCATTTAGAAAAAGAAGAGCTGTGGGCTGAGCATTTTTGGTCAAATGATAGGTGTACAGAGGTTCATTCCACTACTCTATTTTCGTGTATGTTTGAGACATTTTGTAACCAAAAGTATGGGGTTTTTAAGTAAAAAATATAAAGACTTGGTGCCCAAGCATCCTGCAAAGGAAAGTGATGAATGTGTTGGTTTTTCTAGTGTCATGATGACTGCATAGAATTAAGCATATTTAAGAGTTTTAATCCATTGTAGTCATTTTCTTATGGATGTTTAAGTGTTTCTATTGTTGGCCAGGGGAACCTCTTCAGGTTGACTCCAAAGTTCCTTTTGACTCAAGTCCAATACTCTTTGACATCATCCATGTTGACGTATCATCCAGTTTTGACGTTGTGAGTCCTATTCATTTTGTGCATCTCCTACCCAGACCTGGGACGTATTTCCACGGTACGGCTCTGTCCTTCCCTAAGAGTCTTTTTTGTGCCTGGCCACTGTAACCAAAAGAGATGTCTCTTTTGGCCTCTGTAGCCAGGAGCAGAATTCTCTATACAACAAGCAAGTGTGACTTTGCCGCCCTCTACCCCCTTTGCCGCTGCTCCCCCACCCCCACCAAGCAGGTGTCTCAGCGATGCGTTGATTATGCTGCTGGGTGGGTGGAGGGGAAAAGAGATAAAAATCTGACTTTAAAGGCCCAGGCAGTAACTTGCCTGAGGCTGGCTCCCCCTCCCCAGCATTGGCCCCACCCCCAGACTCAGAACCAGGCAGAAGGAAAGGGGGCCAGTGAGAGTTCAGTATCTCTATTTATCTATCTATATTTAGGCAGATTTATCTTGAAAGCAAATCAGAGAGGAACATTTAGGGAGGAGGTAGTGGGGTACCTCCGGTTTACATAGCTTTATCTAATCTGCCAAGGGCGGGTGGCAGGCGTCGTGTAGAGCAGGCAGAGCCCTCCAGAGACAAGTGTGAAGTGAAAAGGGCACAGAACACTAAAGGGGAATTGACCGAGGTGGGCCTTCAGATACGCAAGGTGCCACCAAGTAGAGGACAGCACACACAGGTGAGCTTCCAAGGGCAGGTCGGTATGATGAGGAGGCTGCTGACAAGTAGAACCACCCGGTGATAGAATGCCACATGAAGCGGGGAGAGCTCCCAGTGAGAGTTCCAAAAGGCCTAGAAGATCTCCAGTCAGGGATGTTTTGGGGGTTCCTGTCTGATGGCTGAGTCCGTACCCAAAGGGAGAACATGGAGTTGCTTGTGGCAGAGGAAAGAGAGACCCGGGGCTCACAGTGGACACCCCAACTGTGTGAACTGGACAGTCCCCCCACCCCCACTTTTTACACAGTGGGGACAACAGTCATTCCTCATCTTCAAGGAGGGTTAAAGGAGAAGTCAGCTGAGAAACTCTGGGGATCCCGGGAGGTATGACCGAGGGTATCACTGGAGGTATCACATCTGCTGGGAAACTGAAACTAGGCAAGAAGCAATTGCATTTGTTTTCAAAACAATATCCAGGTTGAAACTGCTCTCAGAAGTTGCATGATAGAAAGACCCAGAGTGGCTAGCCTAGGGAGGAAGAAGCCAGGCTTGCTCCTGGGGGTAGTGGGTGGAGGCTCCGGTGGAGGCTGGTCATTTCAGAGGACAGGACTACCTGGAGACTCTATTAGCGAGTCTGATGTGGAAATATTGTGTTTCAAGTAAAGGTCTCAGAATAGATTTCTCTGTAAGACTATGGGACTCTGTGTGTGTGTGTGTACAACTTAAGAAAACAAATGGTAGCAGACACCTGAGGAGTCCAACTTTCCAGTCTTGATCTATAGAATATTTGGGCTGTAGGGTAAAGGCCCCACAGGCAGACTTGCCAGGGAGGCCGGATAGCAGGGTCCAGAGTGGAGGGTTTGCAAGCATCAATATGTGTCCACGACCCTGTGTGCCAGGCCAATAGGACAGGGAAGTTTTAGGCTAGGGGGCCACCCAAGCCTGTCTAGAAGTTGTAGTGTATGGGAGGGGCATGATGAGACACAAGATGGGCAGCAGTCTCATTTACAAATACGTATTTAAAACATTTCCTACACATACCTCTGCCTCCTTTGATTTTTATTTTAATTTAAAAAAATGACAAATTAAATATAAAAGTTAATTTGGAGTTAATAAAAATAAAAGTAAAATTGTTAGGACCCAGTTTTAATGGCGGCAAAATCCTAGCAGAAGTACAGTTATATCTTTTGTAATCTGGCTGTAAAACAGTGATCGTGGCTATATTGTTACTGCCTCCTTGACATAAGTCCACAATTTTTCCTTAATTTTGTTGCATCTCAACAGATAAAGTCAGTTTTGTTAGACTTGCTTTTCGCCTTGTACACACACTGTGTGTGTGGTGTGTACACACATAAGAGGTATAATTCTGCCAACCTGAGCTGCTGCGTAGAACACTTCCTAAGTTTGTTTTTTTCTTCCTAAGTTTTTTATTGTGAGTGTTTCTCAGAATATCATTGAAAATAGTACTTTCAGGAAAATATAAGTGAAAATATATTTGATCTCAAAATGAGGAAACATTTTCTAAGCATATGACTAAAAGCAAAAAAATTGGTGATTTAAATCGCAATTTATGTGTGTGAAAGACACAAAATGAAAAGTAGATGACAAAGTGGAAAAATATTTGCAATAAGTATGATGGGAAAACTGTGAATATCCCCAGTATGTGACATACTTTTTGAAATAAATCAAGAAACCCCAGCGGCTAAGATGGTAAAGAATCTGCCTGCAATGTGGGAGACCTGGATTCAGTCCCTGGGTTGGGGAGACTCCCCTGGAGAAGGGAATGGCAACCCACTCTAGTATTCTTGCCTGGAGAATCCCCTGGATAGAGAAGCCTGGCGGGCTACAGTCCATGGGGTTGCAGAGAGTCGGACACGACTGAGAGGCCAACACTAAAGAAAGCACATCGGAAAAAAAACAAAAAACAAAAGCAAGCAAGCAAAAGTCATTGTCTCACAAGTCATAAAATGAGAGAGACACACAAAGAAAATGCATGAATAAATATTCAACATCACTAATAATCAAAGAAATGCAAAATGTAAAATTAGAGTCTGTTTTTTCCTTAGGGGTAGGCTGTTTCGGTTTTTGTTTGCTTAATGGTAATACCCAAGATCGGTGAGACTACAATGAATTGGAGTCTTTGAAAAACTGCTCAGGATAAACTGATACCGGATTTCTGAAAAGTAATTCAATCCTGAGCTTAAAGAGCTCCAAAAAATTTATTCTTGTTGGCTGCATTTTCCTGTGTCTTAATTTATTTCTTAAGATATAATCAGAGGAATTTTAATTAATTAATTAATTTATTTATTATCTATGTTTAAGGATGTGTATTACAACACTATTTATAATACATATCAACAATAACCTAATTTCTAATAATAGGCAGAGTGGCTAAATAATTGTATATAGCAAAAATAGTAAAAAAAAAAAAAGAAAAAAGAAAAAGAAAAACATAATCCTAAGTAGAATCAAACAAAACCCCTAAGGTTTTGAAAAAATGCATTAGAATAAGCATTTAAAAAGATCACAATATGTTAACAGTGATTACGTTTGAGTGATAGAGTTATGGGTAATTTTAATTTTCTTTCTCATCATATTCTATATTTTCTAATTTTCCTATACTTAACATTTCTACTCCTGTTATCAGAAAAGTTATAAAGAATATAAAAATAAATATGTCACTTTTGAATTGAAAAATCAAGTTCATCCTAACATTTACTCAATTACCAGAGAAAGAGCAGGTTTGGGGCGGGAGGTCCTGCTAGAGCTGAACTGTTCATTAGATCTCCAAATGGATGTTCAAGTCTGGATTTCAGGGGAGAGTCAGTGTTACAGATACAAATGCTCGAGAGTTGCAACACATGGGTGGGATTTTAATGCCCTGAGAATGAATGATGAGATCACAAAGGGAGTGAGTTTAAGCAGATTAGAGAAGACCCTTATTCTCTCCAAGACATCTGGGAGGCATCAGCAAAAGCGACAGTGCCCCTGTGACCACCACGGTGCCCGCAGCAGGCACTTAGAAACATTTCTGCAATGGCTAGGAACAAACAAATGAACTCCAGGGACTGATTTATTCCAAAACCTCAGATCATTTGCCTGTACCCTTTCCTTCATCTCTCCCTCATTTTTCAGGCCCAGTTCTCCAGTAATGGCAACATTCTTGAGAATAAAATTATGTTTGGCTAACAAAAAAATGCCAGATTAAAAAACGCTGAAACAATGCTTAGGACCATCTTAAATGTGTCAACATCAACAGTAGCCACTTCAGCACGCTGGAAGTCAGCCAGTCTTGGAGGCCAGGCCGAGAGTCGATCCCTTTCCTCAGTGAATCCTTTTGAGTAAATGTGCAACTGAATTGCACAACTGAAAATCGTATGTCTCCATTTTCCAATTAAACTGATTAGTCCGATGGGCCTTTGTTTAGAGCCAGTACATTTGGATTATTCAAGTGGGTTCAACTCTGCAAATGGATAAATCCTGCTTGCCAAAGTTTTAAAAAGAGATTTATTTAAAAAGCAGATCACTTATTTTTAGTTTTAGAAACTTCCGTTTTTGAGCGCAGTTTGCTTCCTTTATGTGCTTGAGAGAGCGGCTTCCTTCCACTGCTTGGAAGGAAAGAGAATATATTATTTTTAATCCCCTTCGTTCACAATGGACCAGGGAAGTGAAGGAGCTCCGTCTAGGAGAGACCAGTTGACCAGGAATAGGAGTATTAGCTGCTACAGATTTGTTGGTTACAATAAGCAGAAGGCAGGGCTCCCCAGGCGGTGCAATGGTAAAGAATCTGCCTGCTAATGCAGGAGATGCATGATGCACGAGTTTGAGCCTTACATTGGAAAGATCCCCTGAAATAGGAAATGGCAACCCACTCCACTATTCTTGCCTGCAAAATTCCATGAGCAGAGGAACCTGGCAGGCTACGGTCCACAGGATTGCGAAGAGTGGACACAACGGTCATGTCAGGGCTGGCAGGGGAGGTGGGAAGAGGTTGGAAGTGAAGTGATGGCTGCTCCTTGTGACCCCACGGACTGTAGCCTTTTCGAACTCTCTAGGCGAGAATACTAGAGTGAGTGGCCATTCCCTTCTTCCCCACGTAGGGAGTGAACCCAGATTTCCTGTATTGCAGGCAAATGCTTTACCATTGTGCCAAATGGGTTGCCCTGGGAAGAGAGGAGTGCTCCCTCACCTCGGTTTTTCCTGCTTGGGAGCAGGGTAGTGAGAGTGGAAAGATCATCCATTTCCCTTGTGTGAGCCCAGCGACATGGGCTCACTGTGTAATTCACTTGACTTAATTAAAGGAAAGCAGCTCTGAGACAGCCCTGCTGGGTTTCTGAGAGGCTGACTTGGAGGAATCTTTACATTAAACTGATTGATAATCTCTCTGTGTCTGTGAGAGGTGTTTTTGGCTTCATGTCAGAGCTCCCATCAGATAGGCCTGTACTGTGAGAGGTTTGAAAAATGGTTCAGATGAAAAAATTGACTCTGTTCAATAATAAATGATATAAATAAATATCATTTATTAATAAAAAATAATAACGATGCTTTGTATTTATAGAGCATCTTTCAAGTGTGGGAACTCTAAGTTCTTGTGGATATTTATTAACTTACCTTTCACATAATAGAGAAAAAATAATTTTGTCAATTCAGTATTTTTGAATTCTCTTTTACATTTTACTGGGAGAGGAGGGTAGATATTACAGGGATATTTTCTTATAATTATTTCAAGGCAACAAATCTTCCTTCCATTTTTTTTTCCTGCTGGAAATCTTTCCTTATTGGATATCACCTAAGAAGTTAAAGAATAGTGATGCCTAAAATGTGTATGTGCTTTTATATGTCTATGTGGGTGTGATATCTATATAAATATTTAATGTTTATGGTCTAAGCCTTTTCCCTCAGTTTTCATGAGTTAGAATTTATTAGCTACTGAACAGTGGGGATATTACTATTTGCTTTTGCACGTAAGTGATTTAAAAGTCAATTATGAATTGATTAAGGGGATTGGAGAACTGTGTCATGTAATATGGCCCCTGGAATTTCGATTTGTTACCAAATATCTGGAATGAGGAAGTGTACAGGGTGAGAAATAGCCCACAGAGGTACCATATGGATATTAAACCGAGCAGACAGAGGCCTTAGGTCACTGGGTTGTAGCAACTCTGCTGGGTTTCATCTGGCTGGGTTAGGAGGTGGGAACAGAGGGTGCTGAGCAGGTATATAGGCAGACACTTGTTCAATCACTAAGTCATGTCTGATTCTCTGCAACCCCATGGGGTGTAGCCCGCTAGGCTCCACTGTCCATGGGGTTCTCCTGGCAAGAATGCTGGAGTGGGTTGCCATTTCTTTCTCCACAGGCAGACCCTTAAATATAAGAATAAAGCAGAACCTCAAGACAGGCCCAAACTATGACTGAAAACCAGGCAAGCCCGTAGAGAAGCTAGTCACAATAGCCAGCCCCCAACACTTAGGTCAGGGTTCTTTACCCCTTGTGACCTTTAGAGCAAGCACCAACCAGCTCCAGGGTCCCTGGGGAAGGAATGTAAACATTTATTGCATTTCTTATTTATCTGCCAAGTCTGTCTTCTGGGTCACTAAGGCAGAGAAGCAGGCGGGAAGGCACTAATAACCCAATGCAATAGAATTACTTGAAAGGAAGATTCCCCTATAGAATTCATGTCCTTTGACCATTCCAAATGGGATGTGGGGGTTTTCAGGTGGTAAACAGAAGTGGAAAATAGGTGATTCGTGGCTGGGGCCCTCCACTGGGGACTTTGTGTTTGCATGAAGGGGTGCTGAAAATCAGATAATGTTCACCTCAGAATTAGCCAGGAGCAAATGGCAAAACTTTGTTAACAAGCTTGGAGCCCACAGTAAATTTTAAAAAGCAAGCATGCACCACAATGATGAGCATTCATCATAAACCTTCAGTCGCCTCTGGGTTCTGGCCTGGATGCTATCCTTTTGGATAAAGTAATTTTGGAATTTTGGAACAAGAGCCAGGTCTTATGATGCCTTTGTATTGGTATGGAAGTGAAATGAAGTCGCTCAGTCGTGTCCGACTCTTTGCAACCCCATGGACTGTAGCCTGCCAGGTTCCTCCATCCATGGGATTTTCCTGGCAGGAATACTGAAATGGATTGCCATTTCCTTCTCCAGGAGATCTTCCCAACCCAGGGATTGAACCTGGGTCTCCCGCATTGCAGGCAGATGCTTTACCGCTAACTAGCTAATCAAGGTGTTCCAGCCCGTCACGCTTATGTTACCCAGTGACTACTCACTTGACTTAACAGTCCCCACTCTCAAAACTGCTGCTCAGCGTGTGTGTATGTACCTATGCATGTATATATATGCATGTATAAATATACATACACATATGTTTTCTCTCATAAACGAAACTGA
The DNA here is from genome assembly GCF_019320065.1 of Cervus canadensis. NCBI lineage: Eukaryota > Metazoa > Chordata > Mammalia > Artiodactyla > Cervidae > Cervus > Cervus canadensis. The sequence goes on from NC_057387.1 coordinate 1,136,290, forward strand.
ATTACACTTTATTTTCAGTATTTAGGTGACCCTTGGGCTTCCCTGATGCTCAGACGGTAAAGAATCTGCCTGCAGTGCAGGAGACCTGGGTTTGATCCCTGGGTTGGGAAGATCTCCTGGAGGAGGGTATGGCACACTCCAGTATTCTTGCCTGGAGAATCCCCATGGACAGAGGAGCCTAGCAGGCTTCAGTCCATGGGGTCGCGATGAGTCAGACACGACTGAGCAACTAAGCACTAAGGGTCACACAGGTGACCCTTAAAACTCAGGGGGAAAGTTGGGATTGAAAATGCAGGAAAAAAACAGAGCAGAGGAATAGTTATTTTGCAGGTCATCACTAAATGAAAAATTTCCCCAAGCCATTAGTTCCAAATTCTAACATTAAAAAAAGTCTAAAGATGGACTTTAATGCACAAAATCATGTAGCAATTTGTATCAGTCCAAAGACAAACTGATTTTTTTTTCCCTAAAGGAGGTTGAAGTTAACCTGGCAAATGGTCAGAAAAGTGTGAAGAAGGCAGGTTTTTTTCTTTGTGAATTTGTTTGATTTGAGGTTCTCTAAATGCCACGATTGGTACCAATCATGAGATCTGTGCTGAGCCACAAACCCCAAAGCTGCAACCCAAGCCCCCAGTGAAGTTAATTAAGTTTGAGTCTTGGGCTGGTTGATGCCAGAATAAATGTGTTGTCAGCAGGCTAAGCCAGAAGAGTTGGGCTCCAAAGAGGAATTTCTATGCAGTAAATATCACTTAAATTCCACTCAGAGTTGGAGCTGGTGTCAAAGTCCAAAAAAGCAATATTCCCTGGCAACTGCTGTCAGGAGTGGGTTTGTGCCTGGCTATGTATCATCTGAACTCAAATTAGCACAGAAGAAGGAAAGGGAGTTAATATTACCCAGCTGACTGCTCAAAGAACTGCTTCAACTGTAGCCAGAGAAATATGGATAGGGCATGACCAGTCATCAATGACCTCCAAATGACTAGATGCTCAGAATTTTCTGGCAGTTTGGGCTAGATAAATAATTCCCACTGTGAAAGAAAATGTTCCCTGAAATATTTCAGGGAAACCAATGCTATCACTGCCCTGTTTCTCACCTACAACGAGCCGGAGAAACACCACAGGAAGAGGAAAGGAAGAGTAGATTTCTACTTCACCCCTGGCTGGGTTATGAGGAGCTGGTCAGCCCAAGGAGGCTGGCGAGGTAGACGGGAGTGGGGAGTCTCACCCGAACTCTGCATATGAGGTCGTAAGCATATCCCACCTCTGGACAGGTCTTTGGAAGGGAAGGGAGGAAGGAAGGACAGGAGGAAAGGAGGGATGGATGGAGGGCAGGAGGAGGGGGAACATATGGAAACGGAGACTGAAGATGGAAGGCAGAAGAGGAGAAGCGAGAAAGGCAAGAGACAGTGATATTAATTTAAAAAGGAAATAAAGGCAGGAAGAGAGCAAGAGGGAGAGGACAGAGAGAGAGAGAGAAAAGAAAAAAGGATTAACACTGGGCTCTACTGCGCTGTGCTAAATCGCTTCAGGCGTGTCTGACTCTTTGTGACCCGATGGACTGTAGCCAGCCAGGCTCCTCTGTCCATGGGATTCTTCAGGCAAGAATACAGGAGTGGGTTGCCATTTCCTTCTCCAGAAATTAACACAATGTAGCTCTAAAGTAATAGGCATCATTTTTTTTTTTTTAACAGAACACACACTTCAGATAAATATTGCAATCTTTGAGCTTTTCCAGTAACTGTATTTCTCTTAATCTTTCTTTTTGCTTTATTCTTACATTAATTTTAAAATGTTTGCTTTTAAAACAAAGATAACGGAAGTTTTGGGTCAGCAGTGTCACCTTTCATTTCCAGTGATTTGAAGGTAGAAAACTGCAGGCAAAATTCCTCCCTTTCTTCTCCATTTTCCTTCACTCACCCAGCTTCCTGCTTGGCCAGCTTTCTGCTTTCAGAAAAGGGAGCAGGGGCTGAGAAAATCCGCTTTGGGGAGCTCAGATATTTGGACTGCTTCAGGAGACAGCACCCTTGCCCAGAGCAGGAGGCAGCTGGTTCTAGCAGCCCCTTCTCCCAGGGAGTTTACTAACAGGACTATTTCTGAGTTATTCTTAAGGAAAGCCACCCTTAGAGTTGTTAAGATCTGGAGCCAAATTCCTCCTCAGCTGAGGAATCCCTCACACTCCATGCAGCAGGGAGGCAGCTTCTGTATTTGGCGCTAAGTGTTCGTGAAAAGCCCAAATACATGATGGGGAAATAAATTAGCTGCCTTCTGAGAATGTGAATTCAGAAAAACTGACTTCATCCTGTGTGGTTGCAATCTTGGGGTGGTTTTGTTCAAGAAGACTGGCTCCTGCTTGGGGGAATAATTATAAACTTATTATTTCCATTTATAAATCAAGCTTCTCAAAGGAAGAGAATGTAAAAGCAGTTTTAGTACTGCCCAGTGAAAAGACAATTGCTATCAGCTACAACTGATACACTCTGGAGAAAAACAGTGCATAACCAAACACACAGCATAGTCACAACTGCAGGGGGTTCTTCTGAAGGCAATTATCAAAGGAATGTGCCTTATTAACAGTATCAGGATCTCTGGGGGTGTTTTGTTGTTCTAGGGGTGATGGAATGAGAAGGTCATCTCCAGGGTGGTTTTCTTCTTAAGTCAGGAACCAAAATATTACAAACAAATAAGCAAACAAACCTTTTCTTCTTCACCATTTCTCTGACCATCCCCCCTTTAATTTGTAGGATGTAGCATTCCTGGAATAAGAAACTTCTTTAGCTGAAATGAATCACTGGTTTAAATTCAGGCAATAGGGTGACAGTCTCCCTAATTTAATAATTTTAAGAAATAAATTGATGCAGATTCAGATCAAATTTCAAGCACTCACTTCAATGTGGTCAATAATTTTAAGTTTAAATGTCTGATGTTACAAAAAATAGTGACCCTTTGAACTTAATGTTCAACTAATAATTAGTGCAATTTCAAGATCCCACTAAATTGGAGGCTAAAATGCAGGATCAAAAGAGATGCCAAGTTACAATCCTAGATTCTAAATATCCCAGCAGACTATCTCCATGAAAGACCTTGCTTTTTCTTGTGAATAAATGTATGTGTGCTACCCTCCCTTTCCCCTTCTCTTTAAAAACAAACAACCAAAAATAAAAACAGTGATGACTTTTTCCAGTCTCTGCTTCCAGGGTTTTGGACATGTGAAGTCAGATGGGAGGCAGGGATAAGCAGCACTAATTGGGTGCATCCTGGTGTGCTAATATGAAGGACAGCTGATATGACTGTGGGTTTCTGAGTTTGCCGTCTGTACCTGGCCTCTCTGGAGATTAAGAAGGGTTTGCTGCCCCTGGTCACAGGATACACGGCAGTCTTGACTGCAATTCCCTGGATGATTCTTGTACCAGAGTGGACAGTGTGACTTCTACACTAACCAGCCCAGAGCAGTTCATGCTCAGTGGTCACCCAGGAAAGCCACATACAGATGCTAGGAAGGGTTGCCAGGATGGCCAGGTAACTGTCCATCCTCCAGAAAGTTGGATCAACCCAAAGGAGTTGCCAAGTTCTTAGGGCTAGGGCTGCTGGCAACGTGTCACCCAAGTCTGTGCAAGGCGACAGGGACTGATGCCGCCTCAGGAAGCGGCCATCTGGTGACAGACGAAAGGTGCAGCAGAGATGGGCGATAGAAAACTAAACGGGGAGAACTGAGGGGAGTGCTGGGGGGAGACCCTGGAGAGAAAGACCAGAGGGAGGAGCTGCACCAGACTGAAGACAGGCTGACACAGGAGAGGGCAGACAGGAGGCGGGCTGGAGGGGCTTCGGTCCCTCAGCCAAGGAGGGCTCTCTCCAGGAGTGACAGGCTTGGTCTGGCCGCCTTCTCCTGCGGTCACATTCTTCTCACAGAGAGAAGCCATTCTGGGAAACAGCCCAGGTGCCTCTTCTCTGTAGATGAGCCTAGAGTGTTCTGTCAAACCTCTCCTACCAGGGATTGGCTCTGGCCCAAAGGAATACTTAACCACCTTTCCTGGTGTAGACACTTCTGAGACACGGGGCGTGCCCTCTCTCGTGGGCTCTTGTGTGTGTGGACACACTCATTCATACATGCAGACACTCCTAGGTCCCGATCCAGGTCGAACCACCTGCCTGTTCGGATATCCAAGGGACACCATTTTTTCCAGCATCCCCCCCATCACTCAGGTTTTGTTCCCTAAACCACACCAGGCCAGCTGCACGGCCAGACTCAGGGCCTCTCCTGTGAGCTGTGTTTCGGGAGGGATTCCAGGAAAGTTGACCTGTGACCCAGGAGCAACCCAAAACCCCAGCCTGGTCCTTGTCCTGGGATGTGAGAGGGGAATGCCAGTCCCTGAATAGGACTAGCAGACAGTTTCCATCTGCCTCCTGGGCTTGAAGAGAGCCAGGCGGGGAGAAGACTGGGATCGGCCCTGACGGGTCTGTGATGGCAGCAAGTCCTGTGTGGGTTGTACCGTGTTAAACGTCCCACTACTTCTCCTGCGGGCTTCCACTACTCTGTGAATGGACTGGAACCAGTCTTTAACTCCAGCATCCCATCAGCTGCCTACCTCCTGTCTACATGTGTATGTGAAGAATGTGGAGTAATTTAGATATTCATTGATCTAAAGCACATCTAAGGGGTGGAGAAGGCTAATAAAAGGCATTAAAAATGTATTTTACTATCTTCTCTTATTTAAAAATTCTGTACTCTTATATAATATACTGTAGAACTTGGAAAAGGCATAAAAAAGGTTTAAATCATCTATAATTTCAAAAGCCAGAAATGAAAGCACTGCAAACAGTTTTATGAATTTTCTTCCTTTACTTCTCTATAGTGATATCTGCACCTCTGTGTATATGCTTATAAATCTAGTGTTAGTTGCTCAGTCATGTCTGACTCTCGCAACCCCAGACTCCTCTCTCCATGGGATTCTCCATGTAAGATACGAGAGTGGGTAGCCATTTCTCTCTCCAGGGGATTTTCCTGATTCAGGGAATGAACCCTGGTCTCCCACATTGCAAGCAGATTCTTTACCATCTGAGTCACTCAGGAAGCCCGCTTATAAATCTAGACTGAGAATTAAATATGAGTGGTCACAGGGTGCTGCAAGTGTCCCAGGCTCTGGTAGAAGATCTCACTGATTTCTGGTCGTCCTGGTGAGACATCCTGAAAACCCAGATTATGGGGTAATTGAGATAGCAAGAGAGGAGGTGACCTGCCAGGCTCCCCTGTCCCATATTGCCTCCACCAGAGAAGAGGGAGGGTGGAGGCTGGCTCGGAAGCCATGGGGTGAATTCCCTCTCATGGGAGAGAGCCGTGATCAGAGAAGGCAGGCCGGCAGGCTGACTCTCAGCCCACAGTCGCCCACGTCCCCAGCAGCTGCAGGGGCATCAGGCTTTGCGGGGCCTTTGATCCATGAGAACGAGATACGTCACAGGCGAGTGCTCATGGGGCGTGGGCTGGGCGCAGGAGGGTTGCCAAACTGACAAACACCTCCAGGAAAGCCTTCCAGCCCTGGCTGGGCTTCAATCAGCCAGCTCCCCCTCCACCACTCCCCACACAGAGCAGGCACAAAAGGCTTGGGAACGTACCTGCCCTTCCCTCAGGTGATCCCAACACCCACCCAGCTCCCAACCTCAGGAACTCAGAAATAACTCTCCGCGGGTAAGAAGCTGGGCTTTTCCTACACCACACCCACTCACATTTCTTTTGGACATCTGAGACATAAAGACAGATAATCTTATTTCTTCTTGTCAAGCTTTTGGAGATTAGGGAGAGAGAGTTGAAAACACAGAATTGAGAGAGGCAGCCCACTCTGGGCTCAGCTTGAGAGCAAGGGCAGGGGTGAATCCAGGTGGAATTTATCATTTATTTCTTCGTCACACACTTAGGATCACTTACTTTGTGCAGGCATTAGCTAGGGATTGCAGAGAAAGAAATATAAAGAAGAACAAAATATATTCTTGTGGGGTTTAATATTTAAGACAGACCTGTCATCAAATCTTTAGTGAACATATATCAAAAGCTACAATGTCTGATAAGTCAGAAATATTATCATAAACTTATTTTTAAACAGAATGGTAACGACATTTTCAAACAATATGCTTGATATGATTTACTTCAACCTCCCGACAACTTATCAGAAAATCCTTCTAAGTTTAAAGCAATGAGCGCAATTGTCAATGTTGGAAAAAAAAACACAAGAAATACACTACAGAGTGTCCAAAAGGCTTGAAAACACAAAGTACTGTATTTCTTTTATCTTTTAAAAACAAGGTTGACAATTGGATTCATTTCTTCAATTTAGAAGTACTTTACCTGAACAGGTATCTGAAAGTTGAAGGAAAACATATTGAATCTATCTTTTTGAAAAATGTAACTAAAATTCTGTTTAACAATAAATTTAACCCATGATTCCTGATTTTTCCGGCACCCCATAGAATAGAAACAGGTGACCATTGAAGGGAGATTAGTTCTGCCTGAAGGAAGCACAGTTTTCCCAGAGGAGGTAACATTTGATCTGAGTCTGGAAAAGTGAGTAAAAGTTTTTAGCTGGACAGTTTAATGGAAGGATGAGGTGAGTAGTCTTCTTGGAAGCCACTGACTGGTCCTCCCAGAAGACTCATCCTTTTTGGGTGAGACTCAGCCTGCTCTTTGCTCAGCTGCCAGCAGGATGCTGGGTGGCAGTCCTGCATGGCAGGGCCTGGGGCTGTTCACAGCCTGGAACTCGTTCATGAAAAAAGGCCTTGCCAGTCTTTCTGCTTTGCAGGCTCAGGGGCTAGGCCATTTCTTCCTACTTACTCATGCTGATGCAGGGACACCAGAGAAGGGGGAGGGCACTTTGGAAATCTGACACTTTGTGACATCTGCTCATTAAGAAATCTTGAGTAGTTTTTTTCCTAATAACTAGCTTGAACACGGATCACAGCTGGAGGGAACCATAGTGATTATTATATGAACAGCCTTATTTTGGAGGTGAGGAAACCAAGGGTGAAATAGTTTCCATAAGGTCACTCACCTTAGGTAATGGTGTTAGCCCAGACTCCCATAAAGACAGTCTCTCAGGCTTCTTCCAACTCATAGGTTCTTCGAAAAGTAGGGGGCAAAATTCATGTGTCTTATGCATCATTGTTGTTGTTCAGTCGATCAGTTGTGTCCGACTCTTTGTGACTGCATGGACTGCAGCATGCAAGGCTACCCTGTCCTTCACTATCTCCTGGAATTTGCTCAAACTCATGTCCATTGAATCTGTGATGTTATCCAACCATCTCATCCTTATGCATTAATAGTTATCAATCAATCAATCCGCCTCTTAATCATCCCAGCGATTATGTAATGACTGAGTCCTGGTGATGCCTACCACTGGGCTTTCTACATGATAGAATCAAAAGAACCAGAAGCCAGGCTCTTTCTTTACCCCTGAGTAACATGCATTAGCTGAGTAGAAAAGAATCCTTTAGACACAGTGAGAGTAACAAAGTGCTCTTTGTACTAAAAAAAAATAATGACTAGTGGAAGCTGGTGTGGGCTGGAGGTTTTTGGAAAGGAAGCCTGAGAGGAACAAGAGAGCTGAGAAAGACATGAAAAGGATTACCAGAGGGAAGGGGAAAGGCAGGATCTGGGTGGAGAGCTGTGGGCAGCATCTTGGAAAACTCTCGAGTGCCTGTTTACATACAAGATTGCACTTACTCCTACATTCCCAGGCTCCCTGCTTCAACTCACAGCACTTCTCATCTTCCAGGGTTGGTAGGTGATCTTCACCCTTTGTTCATCCAGGATAAATCAGTGGCAATATTCAAGGGTGAGACGCCAGCTCCACTTTGGCTGCCACATTATTTTTCGTTTGAGGGTTGTCCTGGTCTGTCCTGGTAAATTGGACTTGTTCTCTCTCACCAACTAATCCTGCAACAGGGATGAAAGCATGCTTCAAGGTGCCCAGGCCCCCCATCCTATTTCCACACAGCCCTGAGCAAACCAGCAGGGCCCCTAAGCTGCTCAGAGCTGCTGTGACTCTGGTGCCCAGAGCAGAGGCCCACGCTAAGACAGTGCTGGGCAGTGTGAGGGGTCCACCCCAGCTCCCGGCACCACCCAGGATGGCATCTCATGTCAGCTGTTCAAAATCTACCAAGACACGGGTGGATATGAAAGCTACCCAGGCAGGCCCCAGCAGCCAGCAAGCTGACTTGCTGGGTGTGGAAAATGTGGAACTAGCAAATGACTCAGCAAATGACTGGGTGTGGAAAAAGTGGAACTAGAAGGATAAAGGGAGAAGGAAATGGCAACCCACTCCAGTACTCTTGCCTAGAGAATCCTGTGGATGGAGGAACCTGGTGGGCTGCTGTCCACAGGGTCGCACAGAGTCGGACACCACTGAAGTAACTTAGCATGCATGCATGCACTGGAGAAGGAAATGGCAGCCCACTCCTGTGTTCTTGCCTGGAGAATCCCAGGGACAGAGGAGCCTGGTGGGCTGCCGTCTGTGGGGTCGCACAGAGCCGGACACAACTGAAGCGACTTAGCCGCAGCAGCAGCAGAAAGATAAGAAATTTCAGGACTGTCCTCGTGAGTCTATTTTAAACTAAGCAGAACTCCAGGCAGCCATGGCAGGGGCAGCATGATGTGTGTGTAAGATCACACGCCGGCACAATGAAATGTGAGGAATGAGAGGTACCAGATAACCTAAGATGTACCTGCAGTGTCAGGCTGCGGGCCCTTGGGTTTCCCTGACAACAGTGACAGAGTGTGGGGGTACTGGTCCTGGTGGGGTTGCTCTGTGCCGTACAACAGAGAGCCTTGGGGTTGCCTTCCTTCAAGGAGCAGCCTGTCCACAAATGTTCAGGTGGGGCTGGATGTATGCCTAGAACCTTCCAGACCCAATCAACCCAGAAGGCAGCAGAGCCTGCAGTGAAGCCCAGGGGAGAGAGAACACGGGGCGTCACGTTACAATGCAGATCCCTGGATCTTCCTTTAGAGACTAATTCAGCTACTCTGGAGTGATTCTGACACAGGCCCCAGACCAAACAGGCAAGCTCTGCTGAGAGCTTCGGGTCCGCTGCCAGTCAAGAGGAGTAAAACAACCCCTCTTCACCTAGGGGCTAGCTCAATTACTTTTTCTGTCCTCAGTCAGAATAATACCCTGTCCTGCAACCTGGTTAGCTCATGTCGGAGAAAACCGGGAGAAGCTGACAAGGGCTACCTCCTGGGGCCCTCCCCTCCCGACATGGCCCCTCGCCCCTCGGCTGGGTGGGAGAGAACACACCCCAACACGGGCAGTCCATCTGTGGATTCCCAGAGCTCCACACAGCGCTGCCCCAGCAGGGGGGCGGATAAAATCCAGCGCTCGCTGCTTACCCCGTGTTCAGGGCTCCAAAGTGAAAGCCGCTATGGACTCTGAGAGCGGCATCTTTTGACGACATCGGAGTACCCCTCAGTGTGAGAACCGAGAGATCCCTGCGCTCCTCCTGGCTCTCTGAGAAGCGGGGGCAGAGCTCGTAGGCTGGAGGCTCTTCGTGGGGAGGCTTCTGTCTCCAGAGGGCCTTTCTCTCTCCTGGGCCTTCCGGAAGGCCCCGGCCTGCCCTCCGTGCCTTAAGACTGTGGATACGCGCGCTCAACGCTCTCGGAGACCCAGAGCCAGGCCTCCTGATCTGCGCGTGCGCTCCCCCACCTCCTCACCCCGCAGGGCCCGGCGGGTCCCTGCTTCTCAGGGTGACCCTTGGCCAGTTCTCCTTGGGGTCCGGGACACAGCCCCTGCGGCCCCAGCCCCCAGGTCCAGAGTGGATCCAGCTGCCCCCGCCTCCACCCCAACCCCGAGCGCTCCCAGCCGGGCCGACTTCCCCGCAGAGGCCGGGGGCGGTGCGGTTCGGGGTGACGGGACCGCAAGTGGGGGCGGGTGCCTGAGAGTGTGCGAGCAGTTCAGGTTCAGAAGGGAGATCTCCGGTGATAACCCAGGCCCTGGATGGCTGAGCTCGACAGGAAACCTCGAGCTAGGAGACAGCTGTGGGCCCGGGGTGGAGCTGCTGCTCCCAGTAACCGCACCGAGAGGGTGAGCGCCCAGAGCCCACCCTGGCCTCGTGGGGAAGGACCTTAAGGTCCCCTACACACACACACACACACACACACACACGCGCGCGCGCGCGCGCGCGCGCGCACGCAGTTCAGAACTCCTCTTCCTCTGGGCAGGGGTCTTCTTCATGAATTCGGCTGGTAACCTTAGGCTGGGGTAGGGCACACCTGGGCTTTGGGTGTGGCTGGAGGGAAGAGCCCAGCCTCCGAAGGCACTTGGTGGGCTCAGGGCCCACCCCTGGCACAGCTGGGTGGCCAGGGCCCAGGGGTAAGTGAGCACGACCACCTCAGGAGAAGCCCCAGATCCTGCCACTGCTTCTTTCCATCTCCTTTCCAGGACGGACCCCAGATAGGGGACTGTGAACTTGGCCTCATGAAGGCTCAGGCTTCCCTCTAAAATCTCAGAGAATTTACCCTGCCCGGTAAAGTATGTATAACTTCAAGTCAAAATAGCATTTCCTCCCACCAGTCTGGGAGAAGCTAAGCTTGGTAGGCGGGCCTTGTCCTGTGACTTGCCCCCAGCCTGCCAGCAAGTATCCAAAGGAGCCCAGCACAGGGCCCTCGCAGTGGGCCAAGCACAGCCCCAGGCTTAGGGCGCGCCTTGGCTGGAGGGGCTATCAGTCGAGCAGAGACATACAGAGGTTGTTGCTGTGGGTGCTGTGCAAGCCGGGAAAAGGTAGCCTCAAGTGCCTGGAGTCAGTAGGAGCCTTCCAAGAGGGCAGATGAGGGCTTCAAAGAGGGCCTCTCTGGCTCCCTTCTGTCTGATGGTCTCCCTTGGGTTATTCTGGCAGCGCAGCTCCTGATGCCTCGAAATCCGCTTGGCTTCTTGGGTGCCTGACTCCTAGGGGGCCGTGGCATGAGGGGAGCAAGGCAGTGGGTCAGAGCTGCTTTCACCTGCTGGGCTGGTGCTCCTGTCAAGGATGGGGCAAGGAGGAACTTGAGTGAAAGTATGTCTTTTCTGCAGTACTGAATAACAATAACAGCAACTATGATTGTGCTGCGGACTTCCCTGGTGGCTCAGAGGGTAAAGCGTCTGCCTGCAATGCGGGAGATGCATTGGGTTTGATGCCTGGTCGGGAAGATCCCCTGGGGAAGGAAATGACACCCCACTCCAGTACTCTTGCCTGGAAAATCCCATGGAGAGAGGAGCCTGGTAGGCTACAGTCTATGGGGTCACAAAGAGTTGGACACGACTGAGCGACTTCACTTTCACTTATGATTGTGCTATCCATCAGGAGTAATTGTTTTTGTGTTTATGCACAAAGGTATTAAAATTTCCCAAAATACCATTAGGGTGAACATTTCTGTATATTTGAATTACTTCCAAATCCCAGTAAGTCACCACCAGAAATGTATTGCGCAAAAGTCAGGTTCAAGGTGCTTTGCTAGATGGACAAGTCTGTATCCCTCCCTTCACTTTCTGCTTGCCTAGAACTGTGCTGCGCAAACATGGACTTGTTTAAGGGTTTTGTTTTTGTCCTTTGTTTTTGTCGGGTTAACATTATAAATGTAATATACTATCACAAAGTTTCAAAGAACCCAAAATGTGCGAAGTAGAAAATAAGTAAAATTTTCCCAAACTCTCCCTCGACTCCCTTCTCTCCAGAGTTACTGTGAATAATGTATTTTGTGTATGCAGCAATCCAAATATATAGGTAGGTAGGTAGATAGATAGATAGGTATAGATACTTTCTTATTGTGGTAAATTATAAGTCATATAAATTTACCATTTAACCATTTTTTAAGAGTACTAGTCAGTGGTATGAAGTACATTCACAATGTTATGTAACCATCACCACTATCTGTTTCTAGAATTTTTTTTTTTACTGTCATAAATTTTTAATTTTTTAAAATTACAGACTTAACAGTAAAATAATTAACAATACACTATTTTTGGTGTGTGGTTCTATGAGCTGTAAGATTTGGATAGATTCACATAACCACGATCACAAACATGATACAGAACAATTTCTCTCCCCAACTCCCACATGTATATTAGAGTTTTATATATTCAGGACTCAATCCTCTTTTATACGTGTGATTCAAAAATATTTTCTCCTGGTCAGTGGCTTCTTCTCAGACAGAGAGTATACTTAACAAATTGTGTACAAAACTTGTACACCAAAAAGGATAAGCCATGTTTACAGAAGCTGAAGAGTCTTACATGGAGAGATTTATCATAATCATGAATGTTTCCAGAACTTGTTCATCATCCCAAACATAAACCATCCAGATAAGTTTTTATGTATAAGTATACATGTGCAAGCTGGGCTTCCAAGGTGGTTCACCGATAAAGAATCTGCTTGCAATGCAGGAGACGCCAGGGCCGAGGGTCAGATCCCTGGGTCGGGAAGATCCCCTAGAGGAGGAAATGACAACACATTCCAGTATTCTTGCCTGGAGAGTCCCATGGACAGAGGAGCCTGGCAGGCTAAGTGCAGGGGTTTGCAAAGAGCTGGACACGACTGAGTCACTGATCATGCACACATACACATGCAGGCTATGTAATATGCCTTTTCTTGTTCATGCACAAGTACTGTATACATCATTCCAGAGTTTGCTTTTTAATCTAAATATCTTGAAGATCTTTCCATAGCAGCACATATAGAGCTATCTGTTGTGTTTGTTTATTTGAACTGCTTTACATAAATATACCAAAATTTATTTATCTGGTTTCCAGTTGGGGGACATTTACATTGTTTGTCTTCTTCTACCTCTTTTTGTTTTGCTCCTGCAGATAATGATGTAATAAATATCAATAAATGTAAAAATGTGCTTATATCTCTGCATACAGTGAGGGTTTATCTGCAGACTAACAGAATAAATGAAAGTCTCAAAGAAATGGCAAAATCCTGCCTGGAATTTTTACATGAGGGTTTTGTTCTAGAGTGGATTTCTTTCAAATGGGGCTAATGTTCAAGAGCACGCTGTGAGGGCTGTGGGCTGTGTGAAAGACCAAAGGCCTGGCAAGACCTGGCCTCTCCTCCAGCTTCCTCCTGGCCTCTCTCCTGGCTCTGTGGCATGCACAGCATGGGGCCTTAGGTCACTTCACCTCCCTGACCTTCAGACTCTATCTGCAAAGTGGAGCAAGTAAGATCTGTCCAGCTTACAGTTCATGGGGTTGCAAAAGGGTCGGATATGACTTAGTGACTAAACAATAGCAATAAAATATGTAGATATATATACATATATACATAGATACTGCTCTTTCTGTGTGTGTGTATATATATAAATATATACATGTGTATATATAACTTGTTTATAACTGCCTGGCACAGAGTAAGTGCTGTCCACTAAAATGAGAGACTTGTCTGCTGGCCTTGAGGGGCCACTGGGAAGGTGTAATAAATGGAAAGAGCTGAAATGTGGGTTCTGCTTACCAAGGGAGGTCACGATCTGTGCTTTACCCCCAGAGCACGGATGAGCATGACTGCCGTCTCCCTTGGCTGTCCCCAGCATCCCGTGCGTCTCTCTCACCTCCCTGCTCAACTGTGAAGCTACTTATTTGTGTTTCTGCTTGCTCCTCACTGCCTAGCACATGCCTGCAGCTTCTCCTAATAACAGTGGCCTATCATGGTGTTTTGAGTACCTACTATGTGTCAGGAACTGTGCTAGGTTCTTGCTTACATGCAATATGCTCCCTCCTTACAATTTTCTCAGAAGGTAGAAATTATGCCGGCTGCCCACCTCCAATACACTCACATTCTGAGGTACTGGGAGTTAGGACATATGAATTTTGAGGGGACACAATTCAGCCCTTAACAGAAAAGTTGGTCCAATGGTTAAGAGTCCATCTGCCAATGCAGGGGACATTTTTTCAGTCTCTGGTTCCGGAAGATTTCATATACCGCAGGGCAACTAAGCCCGAGCGCTGCAACCACCGAGCCCATGAGCCACATCTGCTGAAGCGTGTGTGCCTTAAAGCCTGTGCTCTGCGACAAGAGAAGCCATTGCAGCGAGGAGCCTGCACCCCACAGCTGGCCCCGCTCACCACCAGAGAAAGCCCACGGAGCGACGGAGACCAGCACAGCCACAACAGCTAAGCAGATAGAATTACATGGTACCACCTGTCAAGGTGATTAGGATGTTCCCAAATGGATCAGCCTCTCTAGGCACTGGCCAGTGTGGGTGCTGGCCTCACATCTGATAGCAGGTCAGGTGTAGCTATTAACACTGTAAGCCTTTCAGCCTTCTGCCTCCTCAAAGAAAGAAGGCCATTTGTGAAGTTAATATCACCTACTAACATGGATCCTCTGAAAAAGAAGTTCTCCAAAGCCTGGTGAGGCTCCTTTCTCCCGGTCCCTGAAGACCAGTAAGTCGTCCAAGGGCAATGCCAACTGGTAGTTAGGACTCTGGACCACACGGTATCTGGATTATGGATTCAGATAGATCTAGGTTTAACCCTGGCTCTAGACCGCAGGCAAGTTATTAAACATCTCTGAGTCTCAGTTTCCCCAGCTGTATAGTCATAGTTGCTCTAAGGATCAAACCTGAAAACTCACATGTGCTTCCTAGCACAAAACGAATCTTCAACTAGTGGTTATAACTATCATCCTGTGAGTCTAGTCTAGATTTTCCCTGCTGCAGTGAAAGTTAGTTGTTCAATCAAAGAGCCACTCCCCTGAGGGGGAGGTCTGGATGCCTAAGGTGCTGCGGTGGACGGGCTGGGCATCACTCCCAGCATAGGCACCCATCACTGCTGCCTTCCTGAACACACACGACTTCCTGTTTTCTAAATTCTTAGCCTGCAATGTCATCACCAGTTGCCTCTGAGTCTGGAGGTGCAGCTGGGCAGCAGCCAGACCCTGAGCTCAAGGTTGGAGCGGCGAAAGGAGTTCAGGAGGCTTGGAAGCTGTCTCCTCCTACCTGAATTGGAGGCTATTAGAATCAACACCATCAGGTCCTGCGTACTGAGAGCTCACCAGCCCATCTCACTTACCTCACACTCCCTGGGAGGTGGCTGTGATTACTGGTTAAGCAGCAGGGCCAGGATTCGGACTCAAGTTGTCTGCCTTCTGAGGGTTTGTTCTTGCTGTGATGTTAAAGTGCTTCTTATTAAGGGGGAGACAAGCTGGACATGGGTGGGATTTTACAGTCCCTATAGATGTGGGAGAATTTGTGTTCTCTGTGCTTTTGGAAGCAGATCTAGGACCAAAGCTATTTTTTTAAAGCTCTGAAAATTTGAGCTCTCCACCAGTAATTGATGGGTGGTGAGCTTTCTGTCACCTGAGATATTCAAGCAGAGGCTGGGGGTATCAGAGAAGAAATTCTTTTAAAAGGTGGGAAGCTCTCTGGAAGAGAGAAACTCCAGAAGCATCCAGATAGAGTGGAGAGACTTCGCATCAGATAAAACTTGGGAACTCTTTAGCTGAGTGATCTTTCTGAGACTCAATTTCCTCATCTGAACAGAAGCGGCATCATTCTTCCCATATCATACAGAGTTGTTCTGAGGATTAAACCAGATAACTCAAGGGCAAAGAGTTCTCTAAGCTGAACACAGTGCAGATGTTAAGTTAGCTTGTTATCATTTGGTGAAGCCAAGAGTTCTCAGGATGTCCACCCACTATTGAGCTCCTGCTGTATACCAGGCATTTTCCATATACGCATTGTGTGCTTTTATCCTCATATACACTGAAAGGGGCGTCGCTCCATCTTGAGCTGGGGAAACTGCCCAGGTTTTGTCCCTAACCTTGGCATGAAGGAGTGGGAAGCCCTGGTCTACTCCTGCTGCTGCTTGTACCTTCAGAGCCTCTATCATGGTGGAGAAGGTCACCTGAGACCCAGGACTCAGCATGTGCCACCAGACAGGGCACTTCCCCACACACTGGTGTAATTTCATTTGCATAACTCCCCTGTGAAGTCAGTCTTAATAAACCCCTTTTGCAGAGAGAGGAATTGAAGCTCAGCATGGTTAAGAAAGTTGTCCCAAACCACAAAGCTGGTAAGAAGCAGATGTAGAATTTAAATCTTAGGCTTTCTGGCTCTATGGCTCATGTTCTTTCCTCTTCTTAAGTGGCCTGGTATGTGCTAGGTGAGGAGGGGAAATAAGCAAGTGAAACCAAAATGCATCATCTGTGCTTTCCAGGCCATGTGGGGAGGGAGACACCATGCGAAAAGTTAGCAAGCTGCTGTGACTAAGTGTCAATAGCCAGCAAACAGTAAGAGCTGTGAATTCAGAGGTGGGTGAAAGTTCTGTGTCCTGCAACCAAAGGGGAGGTGCACCTTAGGCAGAGAGGTTAGACAAGCAGCCGGGACCAGGGACTCAGTGTCCCATCCAGCTTGGCTCTAACCTGCAGGTGTCCTCAGGAAAAGTACTCTACTCCTCTGGTCTCAGTTTATCGGTCTGTGAATTGGATCTAGTAGTAGCCCTTTGCTCACCTTCTGGGCTCTCATGAGAATCAAACTTGATCATGTACAGGAAGTCATTTTAAAAGTACATGTTGGGATTCAAATGGGAAGTATCCTTACTAATTGGATGTGATGGAGTTTGACAGACACCCTGCTCCTAAAAAGGATTTGCTGGAGGGGGAGATGGGCATCAGTGTGTGTCTGCAGATTTGGGCGACAGCAGGACCAGGTTGATAAGTCCTGTTCCGTCTGTTTGTGGAAGCTCATAGTCTGCCTGGGAGACAGACAAACAACATAATTCGAATACCTCTCATCCAGAGAAACCAGACTCTAGTGCCTCCAGGCTGCCTTTTGGGGACCCAGAATCTTTCTGTTAATGGTCAGTGCCATGAAACTTCCTAACTCTGGGCCTTTATGAAGATGACAAGTGGGTGTATAGAGATGGGCGGGCTCACTTTCACTAAGACAACTCATACCATTTTTAGATGCAACATGTGGAGAGACACACTTTGACACACCTCTCTGCTTTAGGTGCACCTCACCTTTGGTTTCAGGACACAGAGCTTTTGCCTAGCTCTGAATTCACAGCTCTTATTGTTTGCTGGCTTTTGAAACTTAGTCACAGCAGCTTGTGAACATTTCACATTGCGTCTCCCTCCCCAACAAGGCCTGGCTTCCCCTGGAGCCTCCAGGCCTCTGATCATGCAGGAGCCTACAAATAAGCAAAGAGTTTATTTGGAGTCTTTATTTTGTTGTCATTGTTGATTGGGGCCTTAAGTACTGCAATTCAGGAGATGCAGATTCAGGTAACCCTGAAAGAGTGTTCCGAGGAAGGGAAAGAATCGGGTTTATGAAGGCAAAAAGCCACCAAGCTGTTAAGAGTTGCCTGCTGAGAACTGTGGTTGGCTCTAACATGAGGTGGAAAATATTTGTCCTTAAGGAATCACAAGTTGTTTTAGAGTGTGGGTTCCATAAGTAGATAGGTCGTCATGAGTTATTTTAAGGTAAGGGTCCAGTAAGTATCTTGAATTTCTGGCAGGTGTTCTGGGTGACATCACTGGGTCAAAAGATCAGATTCCATCCAGGCTGAGATGTTCATAAGTCATACTTTCTTAATGGTCTCCTGGCTCAGTTTTAGAGAGCTCTTTTAGCAACACTCATGCAAGTTTTATTTTCATTTCATGCCTGCCACCTGGCAGGAAGGCTCCAGGTTATCATGCTGTTGGCCCACTTCTCCAGTGCCTACCTGATAAACGACAGTATGACGACAAAGGGAGGCTAGGAAACACCTAGAATCCAGGCTCCCAGTTCAGGCGGGCCCTGACCACCTGGACCTACACCGTTTGTGATGGAGACTGGAGTGGGCATGCGGGCAGGCAGTCTCACGGTGGTGAACAGCCGCAGGTCCCAGACTGGGTCCCCTTCGCTCCCTGTGTTCTGATCCCGGATCCACGGCAGGAGGCACTTGGATGTGCAGGGTCAGCTCTTCTGAAGCGCCAGCCTTCTTTTCTGCCAGGTTGTGTTCTGCCCTGGAGCAACTGGAATCACCTAAATAATTGCTCTGTTTCAGCCTGACCACCTTGGGTGAGGACTGATCCTGGAGCACCTGTAGGACAACTGCAACCTGTCAGTATTCAGATGGGTTCCAGTCCAGCTGGGCTTCTGTTCCCATATTTGCCATGTGTCTGCCCAGAAGTGGGGGTCCAGAGAGGCTGGGTCTGTGCCCTGGGATTGGGTCACCTGTTGGACCTGGATACAGTGGAATGGGGTTGGGAACTGGGAAGACTCGTCCTAACTTTGCAGATTTGCTGAGTCTGCCTTGTGCAGGGGATCACAGAGCGGTTTGTGGAGGCCCAGATTGGAGGGGAAGGATCACGGGGTCAGATTCCACCCCCAGCTTTCACTCTGCAGCTCAGCTGGGAGCTCTGCTCTTTTGCTTTGCAAATAGGGTGAGATTCTTTTTCACCAGGTCACTATCATGTCCTGGCCTGTGCGAGGAGCATACTGGGCTCTAGGAGGTTCCGTCCTCATTTTCTGCTAGGAAGGCAGCACCTCCTCAGAGTGCATCCTCCCACCGTGCTCTTTGGTCACCTGGTGTTGCCTCACACGGTCTACCTGTGCAGTTGTGAACACCCAGAAGTTAGGCAGATCGGTGTCCCTAATCCTGTCTGCTTTAAAAGTTCTTGACATGATTTCACCCTTTCTCCCTCAAACAAATATATTGGTGGTGATTTGTGGAAAAAAAAAATCATGGTGATAACAATAGCTGATATACGGAGCACTTATTATTAATACATGCCAGGCATTAATTATCTTATTGAGATAATTAAGCCTCACCATCACCTAATGAGACAGTTAATATTATCCTGTTTTATGGGTGAGGAAACTGAGGCTTAGAGAAGTTCAATAACACACAGTTGAGAAGTACACAAAAATTACAGTGCATATAAAAGGCTGAGGCTTTGCCTTTGCTTTTTGTCTCTTTTTGGCAGTGAATTTATATTGTTGTAGGACAAGCTGTATTGCTGAGAAGGGCTGGGCCTGAGGGACACTGTCGCTCTGAAGCTCGGCTCTGCTGCGCACTGGCCCAGTCCCCACCCCAGACAATCAAATGAGAACTGGGCTCAGAGTGGACCCCAGGCCGATCCTAACATGTGACCAGGGCTGAGAATGAGAACCCTTAATCAGTATCTGGGTACTTGTGCAAATTCTGGGGTTCTCTTGGGTGCTGTGGATCTGGGGCAGAGGATGGGAAGTGTGAAATAAAACAGGTTCTCCTGCTGTTTAGGAAAACAGCCACCATATAAACCCATTAAATACCTCTCTTAGGGACTGAATATGGTGGGGACAGAAACAAGATGCTCAGGGAAGGAGGAAAATGGGTCTCTCTCTTGGGGATGGGGAGGCAGGGAAGAAGCCAGAACCTCGGAGTGTCTATGGCTCCTGTCTTTGAGTTGTCATCTTGGAAAGCTGCCTGCTGTCCAAGGGAAGCCCCTCCAACCTGGGTGTGGCCTCAAGAGCTAAGACACGAGCCCTAAAAGAGCAGGGACTCAGAAGACCCTACTCAAATGTGAGACATGTTATCCTTATGGAAGAAATTTACAAAAACACCTACCAGTACCTTCTCTCATTTGATTCTCACCACACCCTTAAGGTAGACAGGATGACCCACCATTTTACAGATGGAGAAACAGGCCCAGAGAGGTGAGGTGACTTGCCCAAAACCATACAGCTACTTAGTGGCAGAGGAAAGACTATTGATAGAACCCACCTGATACCCAATCCAGGGTTCTTTCTATTTCAATATCCCCTGACATCAAGCAGATGCCCAATAAATATTTAATTAACCACACAACTGAATTAGGCCCTGGGTACCTTCAAGGAACTTTCTGGATTATCACTGCCTTCATCAGTCGCATTCCTTCTCCCATGGGCATAGCTGGACTAGACAGAGGGAAGTTTCCACCCTGGGGTGTATGTGGCGATTAATATCCTTTTTTGACCAAACCACACACAGCACATTTGTCTTTGGTCATAAAATCATGCTGCTGTTCAAAAAGAAAGAAAAAAAAGAAATCTGTTCCTATTACTTATCTCTGGGGAGGGGCCAAATCCTCTCCCCCACTGCACTGGCTCTGCACAACACCAAGAAATATTTCTCCTTATTTGTTCTAAATTTACTGCCCAGTAATTTTTCTGCTCTCATTTTATGTGACAGGCAACTGAGCGATTTTCTCCCAACCCTTTTTCTGAATCTCAACCACCCAAATAAATCTCCACTGACACCCTTCCAGTCCTAAAAGGAAAAAAAATTACCCCAGCTAGGGTGGAGTGGCCACCAAACACGGCCTTTGCTGGGGGCTGGGTTGTCTCCCATAGGCCTTCAGTGTGTGTGGTGTGTGTGTGTGATCAGTCGTATCTGAATCTTTGCGACTCCATGAACTGTAGCCGGCCAGGCTCCTCTGTCCATGGGGCTTTCCAGGCAAGAATCCTGGAGTGGCCTTCAGATCCCCTACCTTCGGTCAGCAGCGGCTTCCGGCACCACCTCAGGGCCAGAGGTCAGGCCAACCTTGCATAGGAGGCCTGGTATCTTCCGTGAAAATTCCATACATCTGGTCTGTGCTCTGATGTTGGGGGTGAAGGAAGAGGCAAGAATGCGGAAAATGCAGCCACTGTTGTCCAGCACTTACATCCCAGAGGAGGGGAATTTCATAACCCAACACACTGTGTCTGTAGCGTGCTCTGTAGAGGCAGCCTCCTTCAGCACAGGGAACTCTCACTAGGGGCTGTGACGGCGGGACTGAGTCCCACTCCGGCAGGTGAGTACTTGCAACCGCAGGCAGATAGAGGAACCGACTTAGTAAAGGCAGGCAGGTAGGGCAGGAGGGACAGTGTGGGGAGACCGTGTGCGGGGGCTGGACCTGAGCTAAGTCGGGGCTAGACTTTACTCAGACAGAAAACGGTTTCTGAGCAAGGACTATGGGAAGTTTACAAAGAAATCAGTGCCTGGGGCGGGCGTGGGGGTGGAGGGTCCTGAGTTAGGGAAGTAGTCAAAGGGTTGAGAACAGAGGATTCAAGAGGGCTGGGGGTGGGGACTCGGGTGCAGCCTTGAATCACCTGCTCCGGGGCTTGTGGCAGAAGGCAAAACGTTGCTCCTGCAAGAGGGAGGGCAGGGCTCGGCCCAGGAGGTCGGGGGTGGGGTGGGGAGGGGTGGTAGGGAGATACACCATCTGGGCTCACCTGGCCTGCCTCTTACTTGCTGAGTGCTCCTGACTAAATCCGGAGTTCTCCCTGCTTCTGTGTCCACGTGGTGCTGTTGGGAGGAACTGACGAGCTATTACATCAAATCGGTGTCTAGCACGAAGTAAACACTAAAGAAATGTTATAGTTTTCACCCTGGTCAGCAGAAGAGGCAGCTGAAATAGGGTAAACAACTTGCCCCAAGTCACAGAACTAATAACAAGGAGGAGGCCTTCAAGGGCACGTTATCCGCTCCCTTAGTCCCGAGGTAGTCCTGCAGGCGGCCATGAGAGGGCGCCCTCGGCCCGGGAGAGACTGCGGCCGCGGGCCTGCGGCTTCCGTGAGAGCAGGCAGGGGAGGAGTTAGACGCCTGCTACACCCCGTTTTACACTTGAGTTGCTATACCCGGCAGGAAGAACAGTCTAGGCTAAATCCGTGTCTCCTCTCACAGGGTAGTGAGCTTTCAAAAAATGCTGTTTACTGTACTTCCTTCCCCAACCCCATTGTACTTTAGTTTGCATAGCACATACTCTGGGGGGCCCCCTGGCAATGTGGGGTGGCTTCCAGATTACGTGGTTCACATGGGGCTCGCACCTCTCTGGGCTCGCACGCTGGGAGCAGCACCATTTGTTTTCATGCACAGTGTGCACAAGGGACAATTTCACCTCCCCCACTTAGTTTTTACCTCCTTCCTGTCTTCCAGGCTTTGTGGCCCTGCCGCGTGCCATGTCCCCTGCTGGGGCAGGCTAGGTTTCCCCAGAGGCTGGTCCAAGGCGGGAGAGAGGTTGTGGTCAAATGGGGTATGGAGAATGCATCCGGCCCTCATCATGATTTCCTTGACCTGTCACGGTACCCGCGCCCCGCCGCTCCCCCAACCAGACATGTTCCTTCACCTGGACCTGGCTAATCAATCTCATCTCTTGACACAGCGGCACAGAGCTTTGGCCTGCTCGATCCGAAACTCTGCTACCTGTTGGATGGGATCCTCTTCATCTATGGCGTTATTGTCACTGCCCTGTTTCTGAGAGCGAAGGTTGGTGCCACTGGCCTCTGGGGGGAGGGCAGGGGCTCCCCCAAAACTCGGTGGATGTCCAGAGGGCCTTGGTCTTGGAAAGTCTCAAGCATGAGTGGTTGGTATCCACGGGCAAAGCAGAGATCAGCCAAGCGTGCACACTGGGTGGGCTGGAGAGGTGGGGGGTGGTGTTTCGCTTAGCAGGACAAGAGTGGGAGGATGAGTGTACACTGGTGCTGGTCTTAGTGAGGAGTCATACAGATGTGTGAACATTTAGGCGTCTCAAGGCAGAGGTTCTGCCAGGAAAGGGGGTTATGCTTCAGTGAAGAGCAGGGAGGTGGGAGCCTGCAGTCTCTTTCCAGACCCTGCTGTCCAACTGCAGACCCAGGCTTGGCTAGCCTTTTCTCTTCAAACCCGGTTTTCATCCGCACGTGGGAAGGTTAACCCAGAGCATGGGTTTTCACCGAGGGCCCTGCAGGTCCTGCCAGGGGCTGGGGCGGGGGGTGGGGGTGGCCGTGGCGTGGGCAAAGGGAGACGAAGCCTCGGTCCTCAGGACACAGTGCCACATGGAAAGCACCCGGCCGCAGGGGTCAAGATAGGAGATGACACCTCTCAACTAGTTCTCCGAATCCCTGGGAGGAAGGGGCCGAGGGGAAAACCCGGAGCGCAGTGGGCGCGGCCCGTGAGGCAGGCGCTTCTGCGCATGCGCGAGGGCAGGGGCCTGGGAGCGGAAACCAGGGCGGGCGCCGGGGCACCTGCGGTGACTGCGCTTGACCCCTGCGAGGAGAAAGGACAGCTGGGCTCAGAAATGAAGCTTTCAGGCCCCGGGGTCTCGCAGGGGCCCAGCCCCAGCAGACAGGGCGCACGCGTTTGCAGTGGAGAAGCGGAGCGAGGCTGCCCGCGCAGAAAGTAAAGCGCTTTCTCTCCTCTTCCCCATCCAGTTCAGCAGGAGTGCCGACGCCCCCGCCTACCAGCAGGGTCAGAACCCGGTCTACAACGTAAGTCCGCCTCTTCCGGAGAGCCTAGCCTAGAAGGTGCACGCCTCTCCTGGGACGTGGGGCAACAGCGGCCAGGCGCTCGGCTGTGGGTCTGGTCCGCGGCCATTAGCCCTGCAGGTTGTTTTAACCTCTCTGGGACTCAGTTTCCTAATTCGTAAAACGGGGATAGTCACCATGCCGGCTTCGTGGAGGTGCTGGGAGGATGCCGCTCCCTAGCGATGTGCTGCGCGGCGGGCGCCCCCTTAGTGCGGTGCCTGCTCCAAGCGAGGCCCCGCCCGGCAGCGGTTTCAAGGACCAGAGGCATGGGGGTGGAAAAGGAAAGTATGGATTTTCCCTGCGGTGGAGAAGCGATTTCACTGCCTCCGTGCAGTGGGGCTTTGATCGAATAGATCATGCACCTACCCCCCCCCCCCCCCCCCCCCCCCCCCCCCCCCCCCCCCCCCCCCCCGCCCCAGTAATATGTTCTCTGAGAGGCTTTCCGAGATGATCGTAGCCGATGGATCCCCTGGTCCCTGCTCCTTTGTGAGCCGCCACTCTTAAAGAACTCGCTGGCCTACCGGCCCCATCCTCCTGAGCTTTCCTTTCTCATCTCTGACTCATCTCTGCATCTTCTAGGAGCTGAATGTCGGCCGAAGAGAGGAGTATGCAGTCCTGGATAGGAGAGGGGGCTTCGACCCTGAGATGGGGGGGAAACCGGTAAGGCCTTTTTGTGTTTGCGTGTGTGAGTGTGTGTGTGCGGGCTCAGCCAGGCAGTTAGAGGAGGGCTCCTTGGGGCCAGCACGCTCTTCACCATGCTGGACCTTGCGGTGTGAGAGGCCTGGCCAGGCGGCTGTTGGCCGCTGCCCAGGGCGCCTTTGCATCACACAGGCCTTCACAGCATGAATGTGGCAACGCTGATACCAGGCTCTCAGCAGCTCTGCCTTTTCAGCTGTAGACTCCACACCCTGTGGGAAAAGGAGCAGCTGGAGGAGGCCCGGAGGAGGGGTCTTAAGAGCAGAGCTCAGCTTGGGTGTGAGAGCGTGTCTGTGTGCATGAGGGAGCATGAGGCCATGAAGGCCCTGGGGCGGCTGAGCGGGACTGCAGGAGCCCAGGGGGGACACGGCTGAGGAGGAGCCCACAGCTGTGGGGAAGGGGCGGAGGGAAGGAGCCTCAGCTCTCCTGGCCTGGATTCCTGTTTCTCCCATGCTAACTTCTTCCCCTTCTCTCTCTCCCAGCAGAGGAAGAAGAACCCCCACGAAGTTGTGTACAATGTGAGTAGAGGAGGTGGCATATTTTTTCCTTGGAAATTTGGGGGGTAGGGCTGGAGAAGGGCTCTGGACAAAGGTTTGGCTCCTTGCCCTGTGGTCTTTGCCTGACTTGACTGTCACTTCCTGGGGCCGAATTACACCTCACCTGCTTGCTGCCTGCAGTGGCTGCTTGTAGGAAGGCCCCTTGGCCTGCTTTCCCTCTCTCGGCCCCTGTGCCTGCAGCTGGAGTTCCCGGGTCAGCCTGGTTGGGACCCGGCAGGGACAGTGAGGTCAGGCTGGGCAAGCCCCTGGGAGGGACTCCTGTTCCTAGGATCCACAGTAGTCCCTGAGTTTCACCTCTTGTTGAAAACCTCCCCATTCTGGGTGTTGATCAGTGTGTGGGGGACCAGTGCAGGGGGTAGCCTACTGTAAAGAGAGCTACTTCTTCCTATGGTGTTGGCTATGTAAAGAGACAACGTGCTGAAATAAATAATTCTGGGGCCTTCGAGTGAGCTCTTGCATTGTCCAACATGTGTGCCCTTTGGCTAGGAGTCCACATCTTATCTCAGGTTCTAACCTGAGCTTCTCAGCTCAATGCAAAGGGCTGGCTTTCAAAGGTTTCCAAAGGAAAAGGGTGGAGTTGGAGCTGATTGTTGGAGCCTTGAATATAGAACCCCCCCACCTTGGGAATCTAGAGGTTCCCTTTTGCAGGGGAGTCCACAGTTTTCTACATTGGTTGGTAAAACCAGTGTCTCATGCCCTCTTTTTCAGGAGCTAAGAAAAGACAAGATGGCCGAGGCCTACAGTGAGATCGGGATGAAGAGTGACGTGAGTGTTGCTCTTTCTTTGTTCCCCAGGCTTGGGTGGTGTGGGGGATGTTCCAGAGAGTCCCATCCCTTCCTCCTGTCACCTGCAAAAGCCCATGGGATGGCCACCAGAGGCAATGGTTAATCCAGCTGTGTTATCTCATGATAGAATGTGAGGTTCTCAGAAAGGACTGATGCTCTTTAGGATTAAAAACCAAGTTAAATTCTAAAGTGGCCTATGCTTTGCAAGAAAAGGTAAAATCTGTCACACTAATAATAATCGTGATTAATGTGTGTCAAAGTGTGTTCAGCACTTGGGATGGTGGGCCCCTTGTTCACACACGATTAAGGACGT
The DNA here is from genome assembly GCF_019320065.1 of Cervus canadensis. NCBI lineage: Eukaryota > Metazoa > Chordata > Mammalia > Artiodactyla > Cervidae > Cervus > Cervus canadensis. Next base: position 1,161,853 of record NC_057387.1, read on the forward strand.
CCAGATGGCGAGAGCAGAGCACTGAGCCTTCTAAGTCTGGTCCCTGTGTAGCTGCACATGCAGCATGCCCACACTGCTGGCCTGGCTCCTGCTTTCCAGGCAGATGGCCTCATTTAACTCCCACAATAACCTGGAGAGACATGTGTGCTCTTCCAGGCACATGGTTCAGTAACTCACCCAGGGTCACGAAGCTGGTGCTAGGGAGCCAGAATCGGAACAGACTCCACAGCTGGAGCTTGTACCCATGACATACGTGCTGTTCCCAATGAGTATAAATGACTAGATAAAATTTTTTTTTAATTTATTTCATTCACATATAGTTGATTTACAGTGTTGTGTTAATTAAAGTGATTCAGTGATTATATACATTCTGTTTCATATTCTTTTCCATTACGGTTTATCACAGGATATTGAATATAGTTCCCTGTACTATGTAGTAGGACCCTTATAATTTATCCATTTTATCAGTAATAGTTTGCATCTGCTAATCCCAAACTCCCAATCTATCCTTCCCCCTACCCTCTTGGCAACCATAAGTCTGCTCTGTAAGTCTGTGAGTCTGTTTTGTAAATAAATTCATTTGTATAATCTTTTTAGATTCCATATGTAAGTAATATCATATGGTTTTTGTCTTTCTCTGGCTTACTTTGATGATAATCTCTGGGTCCATCCATTTGCTGCATATGGCATTTTTTCTTTCTTTTTTTATGGCCAAGTAATAGTCTGTCATATATATGTACCACATCTTCTTTATCCATTCATCTTTTGATGAACATTAAGGTTGCTTCCCTGTTTTGCCTATTGTAAACAGTGCCACAGTGAACATTAGGGTGCACGTATCCTTTTGAATTGTAGTTTTCTAAGATCATATGGTAATCCAACTTTTAGTTTTTTGAGGAACCTCCATAGTGACTTCCCTAGTTAGCCAAGAATTTTGAGAGCTGCAGGGAGGCCCGATTATTCCAAGCAGTGGGCAGTGTGGCCAGCACCCATGCAGCCCAGATCCAAGAATCTGATGAGGGTCTGCGTCGGGCAGAGCAAACCTGGGCCTCATCAGAACCCGGCTTCACCTTACTCTGCGGAGGCCAAGGTCTAACCAGTGACCTGAGGGCCTTTCTCTCCCTGGGAAGGGCTTCTGGCTAGGAGATGGTCAGCTCTGACTATCTGGGGCCCTCCGAGTAGGACCCTTGAGCAGGAAGGCCGCTGCCAACTGTCTGACTTTCTAGCCTTTTCTTGTCTCACTCCCACAGAACCAGCGGCGAAGAGGCAAGGGGCAGGACGGTCTTTACCAGGTAAGTGCCGCTGGCGGTGCCTCTGGTCTGCACTGCCGGCCCTGCTTCCCAGGACGGCGCCGTCTAACCAGGACCACGCTCAGGCCCCCTTGTGTTTCTTGTTGGCAGTGCCAGCTCTTCAACAGCTGAACTTGGCAAGCCAAGGGCACCCATTCGGGCCTGTCGTGACTGCTCTGCCAGTCAGTCCCTGAGGCAGGGTTGGGATTCAGCCTTTCAAGCACATCACTTGACTCGAAGGAGGTGGCGAGGGGAGCCCTGGGGGAACAGAGAAAGGCAGACAGGTGGCAGCTGCCCAGAGGCTGTGTGGTCTTGAGTAAAGGACACCGAACAAGTCATTTCCTGCCTCTTTCTCCACTGCTCTGGGCCCTTGCAGAGGCCTTACCCTGCCTTATCCTCACACCTAGTAGGGTGGGTGAGAAGACTGAAGTAAACCAACCAAGAAAAATAACTTTAAAAAAGAAAATGTTATGGCAGTCGGGTGCTTCGTTTCTGCAAATTGGTGTGAATTGTGTACCCTGAGCACAGCCAGCTTCTCTAAAACACAGAGCCCTCAGCTGTGGCCTCAGGGACAGTTCCCGGGCTGCTGAGCGTGGGGGGAGGGCATGGGCCAGCTTGCAGCAGATGCCTTTTGGCCTCCAGGTAGGCTCACGCCCACACAGGACTTCTGACCTCCTCTTCTTTTCTCATTTGTTTTTCCCAGGGACTCAGCAAGGCCACCAAGGACACCTATGACGCCCTCCACATGCAAGCCCTGCCCCCTCGCTAACAGCTGCTGGAGTTTCAGCACTCACAGGCCAGACCTGTAGATGGCCAGATTGTCAAAGATACAGGATAAAGCATTTATAACCCAGTTCACTCATATTTCTCCACCACCCAAGTATTTCTCTTTATGAGTGGGATGCTTCAAGTTGTAACATTTGGTCATACCCAATTCCAAACTCACACAGAATTTTGTCCTTGGACGCTGGGAGAGAGTGCATCCCCGTGCCCTTCCCTGAGGAGTCCACTGTGAACGCACCTTGTTCTCAGGTCTTCTGGTTTCCTGGAGACTGTAGGCAGGCCCTGCTCCCTGCAGCTCCAGGTTCTTAACTGGGAGCCGGGCCCCCTCCTTCTCAAACATAACTGAATTCAGGGTGTGTTTTGTAAAGTCCCCAGAGAAACCACAAATGTTAGTGCCTGTCCTAATAGTCTGTATCGTCCTGTCAGCTTTTGAGTAGCTTTGCTGCTGCTGTAAATTTGGCTTCAGTTGTTACCGTGCCCCCTAATTTCAAGGTAGCTGGTGATTGGGCCAGGAAGGGGGCAGAGGGGAAGGTGGGAGTAGGTGGCAGTTGGTATTGGTAGATGAGGGGTGGGAGCAGGGGAGCCGGAGGCCTGGGGAGGGGTGTGAAGGAGCCCTCCTGCAATCAAGTGTGCATTCCCCGTGATAGAACCTGTATGCCAGGCCCTCTTTTGGGACCAAGAGATGAACAAGCCTAGCCTTGCCCTCAAGGAGCCCATGCTCTCACAGGGAAGTGAGCTGTGAAGAGTCTGGGATGAAAGAACAGAGCGGTGTCATTGCAGATGTTGAACAGGTGAGCTGGCAGCGAGAGAAGCAAGACCACGTTCTTTGCAGCCACTTGCTCACCTCATGGAATGAGACAAACCCATCTCATCAAATGGGCAAGGCCTTGAAGGACGACTTGGTATAGCTCGAACCTAGAAAGATCCCAAAGGACAGTGGCATCACAAAAAGAGCCTCAGCTGACGTGTTAGAACAGAGCTGTGTAATAAAAGGGCACATGGTGATGGATGGAAAACCCACTCTGCTTGGTCTTAATTTATACTGGTTTGCTAGAGCCTTACTCTTTTGCATAATAAATAACTTTAGTGAAAATGCTTTACTGTAAGCTTCATTTAGACAGTCAAGCCTATAATGGTCATTTAGTCATCAAGGAATCAGCCTGCTGCCCCTGCAGTGGGGGCAGAACTGCTGATTCTTGGGAGAGAACAGGATGGTTCCCTGGAACATGCAGGAAAGCAGGATGCAGCCAGTGGCCAGCCCAGGCTGTGCCTGGGGCAACACGGTGGGCACGGCCTGTGGGAGGTGGTAGGAGAGAGCCCTAGGTGCAGGGCTCACCGCATGGCGTAGCTTGTGTGCAGGTGGGAGAATGGGAGAGGCGCCAGCCGAGGATCCAGGTGTCGAGAGAGAGTGCTGTTAGCAGGGGGTGTTGGGGGTTATGAGCAGCCGCCAATGCCACAGCACACAACCTCAGTCTGTAAGGTATGGGGAAGGGACAAAAAAACATTTTGGGGGTCAGATTCTGCCCCCAAAAGTGACCCTGTCCCCAGCAGTATTTTGTCTTAACTGTAGTGGCTGTTTATAAGGCCCTAACTCAATAAGCCTTCCCAGATGGCTCAGTGGTAATCTGCCTGCCAATGCAGGAGACATTGGAAGATGCCGTGGAGAATAAAATGGCAATCCACTCCTCCAGTATTCTTGCCCGGGAAATCCCATGGACAGAGGGAGCCTGTGTGCCATAGCCCATGGGGTCTCAGGAGTTGGACATGACATAGCAACTAAAAGAACTCATGAAGCCACCAATTAATATTGGGTAGATTTTGAAATAAAAAAAGACATTGAAATGCAAGGCCATGGCTATTAAAAGCCCCTGAGCATTTGGGATTTCAACAGAAGTGATGTGCCTCTCTGCCAGGCAACTCACAGAGACAGGACGCCTCACAAAGGCATTTGATCTGTATCCTGGCCTCCGAGGGGAATTCAGTTCCACCCACCAGGTATTAACTAGCACCTTCCTCTTCTGTACCTAGCACTTTGCAAGCTACCAGGAAGGCTGGATAAGTAACATCCCAGTTAGGGACTTAAAATTTTGTCGCTGGATTTTGTCCACACCATGTAAAGAACTCTGCATCACACTGCAGTGTTGTGATCCACACAGGACCCTCAGGCGGAAGCGGGGATGAGTGGCCGCTGATGACAGGGTGTGGACAGAGCTCGCCAAGGTACAGAAGCTGTGGGTTTGTGGAAGGAAAAGACCTCTGAGGTGGGACAGAATGGCTGAAAACTCAACCCTGATTATGTAACCTGGTCATGGGGCAAATTACACTGTGTTGGTTTTAGCTCCTCTTCCACTGACTAGTTCATAAAGACAAGTGACAGCTCTTTTTTGGCTGCTGCTTCTTTATCGTCTTCTCATCGGGCATCTTAAAAACTGAAGTTAGCTTCCTCTGTTAGTCAACATGAATAAGCCTCAACCTCATACCTAGTTTTAAGGTCAGCTAAGTTTCATATAGGCTGTGTAAGACCCATATGGCTGGCCTGAAAATAAGAATTTGACCTAATTCTGTCAAGATTTTGACTCACGAAGTAGGAGGAAAGCTGGCTGTAAGCTATGGGTGCTGGAGCTTGCCCAGGGTGGCCGGGGTATAGGACTTACTGGACTTTGTGCAAGACAACTACACAAGAGAAGGCCAGTGGGACAGGATGGAGTGGATGTACCGGCAGAACAAAGCCCCACATCAAGTTGAGAGTGGCCCTAGTCGTTGGGGAGAGAAAAGGCTTCAGTAAGAAAACTCACATCCTTTCACGAGTAATTCTGCTTGGCAGATGCCTCTGGAGTGGGTTAGAATATAACCTTTTCACAAAGACCTACAGGGGAACAGGTGGAAGTCAGTGCTTACCCTCATACCCGCATGCGACAAAGGGGCTTTGCTTCTGAGTCCTTCTCATGCTTGTGAGCCTGCTGCTGTCTCTGCCAAATAGCTGACTCATATTAAAATTGTTTTAATGAAATAACCTTACAAACTGAAAAGCAAGGTATAAATATGAGACACGGTGGACTGGGAAAGAGTGAGGCATTCTTTGACATAGGAAGTGGGGAGAAAAGAAGCCAGTATTTGTCTTCCACTTTGGGCCCCTTTCAGGACAGCAGCATAACCTGAGGCCATAGTGTGAGCTCTCTTTCAATCTCTGACTCCTCCTTTAAGGGGATGCACAAATTCAGTTCATACACACTAGTCAAGAGGTCACCTCCCAAAGCTTGTTAACAGGCTGAAGTTCCCTCTGGGAAATTCATTTTAAGATTCCAATTTTCCTTTTTATGCAGTCAACTAAATTGCACTAAGACACTAAATGTTGGCTATAAGAAGCCAGAGGGAGCTAAGTTGTGAACCATCAGACAGGAGAACGAGAGGCAAATTCAAGCAGGATCACCTTCCTTCAAAGGACACCGGAGAATGAGTGTTCATTCTCTGGCAAGAAATGCTAGAGGCGCACGGCAGTTTAAACCGTCAGTTTGGAAAAAGTCAAGTTCAATGCCAGTTCTGAAGTCAAACACACAGTGAGAGGGGAGTTGTGAAGACTTCTCCCACAGGTCAATCAAGGGTTTGCGTGTTTGATCACAGGAAGTCCTCAGGCCTGAAGGAGACCACTGCTACCAGACTCAGGGTCCCAGAAAACTACTAGGGCCTGGGGAGGGAGCACGGTGGTGGCCACAGGGCCCCATGGGGCAGAAGGGGAAGTGTGCAAGAGTCGGGGTGAGGGCGGGGGAGGAGCCAACGTGCTTACAGGGACCCTGGGACTCCTGAGAGCACCTGCTGGAAAAAATAAGTTGGAAGGCTTAGGGGAGTAGTGTGGGAATATGTGAAGCATCCAGAATACCAACATGACAACTTCAGAGAAACTCAAACAATGTGAAAACACTTGGAAAATGGTTTAATGATGTTTTACAACAGAAATGAACTGTACAGTTACAGTAAGTTTAATATATATAAAAAATTACAGCAGACAAATGCATCTACACGAAATCTACCATTTCATTCTGATCCACTGTCCCCTACACAACCTTTCCCAGCCTATAGGGCCCCTGCAGGCAGCCTCAGGAAGGGGATCATATAAAGGGCACTTTGAAAGAGACAGCACCGTTCATATTCCCCACCACCTCCTCAGGCCTCAGGAGGTGCCAGCTAATTCCCCCAAATGTGAAGTTGCTTGTGTTTCAGGTTTTCAAAACCAAGAAAAAGTGTTTCCCAAGGGCCCAGATAATGATGTCCTGAACTCCAAGTTATCAGTTGATTCTTGTGAAATATTCCTATCAGAGGGGAAATGGCTAACCAGGTATGCTGGGACAGTGAGGCTATACAATAGCCACCCAGACTGTAGTTATCTAAGCAGAAATGTAAAAGGACTCCCAATAAACTACTTAGGAATTGTCACTGCCTCATTAAAGTTGCTGGACAATTTTGGAAAAAAATCATTTACACCACATCTTAAGTTTCCACAAAAGAGAACTCAAACTCACATTTTAAAGTTAAGTACATAAAACAAAAAGTTTTGGGAGACCAAGGAGTTAATTTCCCCTTGTGTTCCTCCCTTGACAACAGTGGAAAAATACCCCTGAATCAATATTTAAAAAAAGAAAAAAGGCAAGAAAAGGGAAAGGTGGTAAAGTTAAGATATTTAAAGACAGAGAAAGAAAACAGCTTTAGAAAAACACGATCACTGTCTCTTTAAAACAAAACGGAACCCCAGTTGGGATTGGTAATCAGCAAATATTCAATCCAAATTGAACCCAGTGGAAGTTTATTACTGAATATTATGTACACTCAGAACTTTTTTGTTTTCTTTTTTATTATGAACACCTAGGCAGTGAAAACTGTTATGTTAATACATACAGAGACACACCCCAAACATACAAAAATACTATTATTCAAACTACTAAGAATAGGACAGTTATTTTCATGCTATGACTTTAAGAGCATTACACTGAAACAAGAAATGACATTTTTTTTTTTTTAATATCCCAGAAATATACCAAAATATACATCTAAGCTTTGGAATTACTGAGGTTAGACTAATGCAAGTGCTGGGTAATCGTACTTAATACACAAGTCTAAGGTTCTGCAGGAAAGAAATTATCTTTGGTATCTGCATCAGGCTAATATTATTAACATTTGGATTTTGCTTTGGGATAGAGCTTGTATGACCCTAAAACCAAATCCCCCCCTTCCCCGATCAACTGAGATTAAAAAGATCCATGTAAAAAGTTCCTTCATTTGCAACCCCCCACCCCCCAAGTTAAAAAGTCACAGGCATCTACCTAGCGCAAAAGGTTGTGAAATACAATGCATAGTTGCACAGTGGTGCTGCAAAGAGGAAACAGATTACAGTGAGGAGAAATGAGAAGCTTGACAATCGTTCTGCATGTTTTCTCACAAACAGGACAGCCACTTCCAAGCAGTTCCAGTAAAGGAAAAGAGAGAAAAGGCTCAGAAGGGCAACTTGGCGCGTGTTCACCCGCCAGCACCGCCCCAGAGGTTAAAGCACCCAGCAGAGCAGCCAATCCTGCACCAGAGTCTTCAATTTCCCCCACTCTGTGGAGTCCAGGGTGCCCAGCAGCAACCCCGACCATCCCGGACCCTCTGCTAAGCCCTGTGGTGACATGGCTGTCGTAGGGGTGGATCACCGTGGTAACTGCAGGGTGTCTTATCATGGTGATGGGCTTCCGTCCATTGTTTTAGAAAATCTGAAATGCCAATTTATTCCATGGCATGTTCACAAGTTGGCAAGAGTCAAGGCTACTGAGCAGCTGCCTCTGCAAACCTGGACCATGGAAAACAGACCCCCTGCCCTTCCAATACTGTCAGAGGCCCCACCTCCCCACCCTCTCCTCTTAATGCCAGGACGCCACAGACTGGATTGATGCTGAAGACTTCCCTTTTCTTTGGTTTTTTTGTTTGTTTTGAGTTTATACAATCATTAAAAAATCTTTGGTTTTGGCTGGAAATTTTAAAAATGAAGCAAAACAACACAAAGAAACCACCCTCCCCTGGCTTATAGCAGCAGTAGTAAGACCTGGCAAAGCTTTTTTTTCAACAGCGGGGGTGGGAATTGAAGGTTGGGAACTACATTCAAAGAAAAGGTGAAGGGCTGGAGATGCAGCTTCTAGACAGCCCAATGGATATAAGATTGTCAAATAATAATAATAATATTAATAATAATAAAAACTTAAATATTTGGGGGTTTTTTTTGGTCATGTCAAAGGAAAAAAGTGAAATGTGTATGCAGCAGTCAGCTTAAAGGAGCCTTTGGTGTGTCTTCCCTTCCACCCAAAGTCCTGAAAAGAAGCAGAACCCTGAGGCCTCACAGGGGAAGGGGATGACCTCTCCCTACCAGGGAGAAGGCAAGTACAGGCGGTGATGTGTGGCCAGCGATCAGAGACATGGTTCGGGTTGGGGTGTGGGGTGGCTGGCCAGCCCCTAAGGGCAGGGTGGCGGGGAACAGATGTTAGAGAGTCCTGTGAAGACCCCTTGCAACAAAAAGAAAGAGACGATTGCAATTTGCCCTCAGCTTGCAGTAGCTTTTAAAGCAGCAACATTCGGAGGCTTTGGGAAGTCCCACCCTAGGCTACAGGTCCCATGATGCTATAGGCCAGAGCTCAACATTACTCAGAAGAGGGAGGGCAGACTTGGCAACTCTGTAGGGGTTAGAGAAAGTTAAAGCATGTTACTCAGTCACGAGTTAGAAATGAGGTATACAACAGCTCCTGGATTTGTGGTGGGCGGAAAACCCCCACACTTACTCACCTCGTTTCTGCTATCACCACAGCTGCAGGGACTGAACTATGGTCTAATGCAGGGGAGGGCATTTCCTTGGAATGAAACCTCCTGTGGACTGAGCAATGCACACAGGCCCCCTCAAGCAAAGGTAAGAAGCTGGAAGAAGTCTGTCTCCCCCTTACCTGCACTCAGGGGAGACACTATTTACGCTGTCAAAAGCCAATGTTGTAATAAAGTCTTAGGCTCTCTCCTCCCCCTACTCTGAACTGTTTGCAGTTTTAAACACAACCAGGCTGGTCCACTCTACTCTCAGAAAGTATCTGCCTCACGTAGAACTGTGTAGGGTCAGAACCAAAGACATGGCACCTCCAGTTGCCTACAACCACAGCCTTTCCTAACAGGACTGTCCTTCTGCTTCTGAAAGTGCTTTCCCTTCCTGTGCTATTGTTCCGACTTAGAGACACTGTGGGACCAGGTAGGAGTAGTCTTCTCTGCCCTTGGCTCTGCCTGTTTCCATTCGAAGGAGATCCCAACTTTAAAGAAGTGTTTGGATGTCTCATTGTGGAGGCATCACTGTACCAACCGTCTGCCCGCAGACTTCTTGTATCCCGGGAGAGCTCAGCGTCACCGCCAAGTCACGAAAGGAGCCTTAAGCTGCTTTTGTGAGGTTGTGGCTGACTCAAAACAATGATGAACAAGTAAACAAACCTCGGGGGAACTTTGTATCAGACTTCAATGTTTTGCTTGCTTTTTTATAGTAAATTAGTTTTGGGGTCTGAACTTTCTGACAGTGTCCTGGGTTTGAACTAGAAGGTGACCCTGGGTGGCACGGTCCTGTGCAGAATGGGCTGATTCAGGGACAGAAAGAATCATTAAGGGACCGGCCCTGCCCTGCCCACCCTGGGAGCTTTGCTTCCGCGGCAGCGGCGGTCCATCATGTTTGGTCTGTCTTCCCACAAGTGTTTCAAGTGCTGTTATCTTTAATAGCCCTGTTACCTGCTTCCTGACCTATCTGTACTTTGAAAAGTCACCTAATATTAATATCACTTTTATATAATGCCAGAATAGGATTACTGGTAAAGCTGTCATGAAGTTCTGCAACCTGATCATTTTTTGATAGAATATCGAGAACAATAAATTTCGTTTCCCTCTCCCATTTTCTGTCTTATCAATAGTAAACCAAAACAATGAACTACTCAAGTCTCCAGAGCCCATATGTAGAAACATTCTGTAACAATACAGCTTGATGGAAGAATAAAAGAAGGTCTTTCGGGTCTTCATGTAATCTTGCTCTTAAAAATGCTTATCCGTTACAAGTGACAGAACAACTAAATAGCATCTGAACTCACACTGGTTGTACCTGTTCTCACTTTAAGTGCTAGATAAAGGGAAATAAAAGAATCCTACCCCCATCTTTTGCCACACTCCCTTCTAAATTTCCCAGCAATTCCAAGAATATCACTGCCACACTGAGCAACTCTATGCATCTTTACAGAACCAGCAGAGTGAAACTAAATAAATCTCTTTTCCAAAGCTAGGATGACCAACAAGACTTCCTTCAAAAAGTGGAGATTGTATAGGCGGAAGAAGAGAGGGGAGAGGAAAAGTAAAGAGACAAATGTAAAGCTTTTTCCAAATTTCAGCTTTTTGTTCCTATTTCTGCTGCTTGTATGGAAAACAGAAGAATAAACAATGCAGTGTCTTTGGTATCCAGACGGAACCCTACTGAGGTTCTATGAGAAGGGTCACCTATTGAAAAATAGCCTTTCTGGACCCAGAGTCTATATCTGAACTTGGGAAGCCAAGAAAGTCTGTCTCACAGTCTGGCCAGAAAGGGCTCTTAACTGTTCCTAAACCAGCATCATTTCTCATTCAAGACAACCCACCAAGAACAATACTTTCGTCCGCCTCACTAATCAGTCTCTAAAGGTCACACCATCACACTTGTGGGGCCAGCTGGTTGGCTTTCCACTTCTTGATCTGGTTTCCTTCTGTTTGCATTTTTGGTCAAGACAGAATTAGCCTTGATACGAGTAAAGGAAGTGAGGTTTTAAGCTGCTGTGCGACCTGCACAGCATTCAATAATGTGACAGAGGGTGACAAAAAAATGTTCTACTGTAATTTCCTAAGATGAAGATGCATGACTCACTCATTTCTCGTTTCCTCTCCAAATTAAAGGGTGCTTGTCTAATTCTGTCTCTATTTCTCAACTACATACCCCAACATTCACACATTAACCCTTCTCTTAAGCTCTTGCTACATAAGAGGTAATGAATCATCAGAAGAGCCTGGCAGGGTCTGGGGGGCCCAGGCAGCCACAGGAAGGGATGTAAATGCCTTGAGGACCCTGAACTGGATAACAAATGTGTACCCTGCATGCCACACTGCACTGCAGCCCAGACCTTAGAGAGGCCAAAAAACCCCAAACCCAAACACAGGGATGATCAAGTTTCCTTTGGCAAGACAGAGATAAGGAAACACACACACACGCACACGCAATGCAATGTTTTCCTTCTAACATAATCACCTTCTCCTCTTCCCCCCACCCCTCCCTAACCCTATAAACTGTAACCTATAAACAGGATCCCAAATACATATAGCATCAGTCATGTTTATCAATCGTAATAAACATCAGTTCAACTAAATGCTACAGCTAGAATTATTTCCACTATTTATAAAGTTTTTCCTTTTTATTTATTTGGTTTTTAGTTTAAACCAGCTCTGTAACAATGCTAAGCTATGCTGAGGTATTTTATGAAGGTGCCAGAAGCTAGCTGTTACCCACCAGCATTATCCTCACGGATTAAGGTATCACCATTCAAAGTGAAAAGGAAGAGAGGAAAGGAGATCCAGATTACAGAATAACATAAAATCCACTAATGTTTACTGCTTTAAGAAAAGGCTGAGGGTAGAAGAGCCTACACATGGAACTGCTTCATGAATAAGGATGGTCAGAAGAAAGCAACTTCACAAATCATATGGAAATCTGGGTATAAACTGGAGAACTGAGAAAAGACATATTTCCTGTCCTCTGGATGGATCCCTTCAAATATCTTACTGAAAATTTCAGGGGTGTTCCATTTAATTTCTTCAGATTAAGAAAAGAATATGGTAGAACAGGATTAGTATCAGTCTTTAATGGTGAGAGCCATTTATTTATCCTATTTTTGTCCAAGTTCACATTTGTACTGTGTGCACAGACGGCCAGGGCTGTGATTAAACTAAATGCTTTTCACACACACATACAAAAATGAACTCACAATGGTTATGATCAAATGAATCCATCAATTCTTGCCCATTTAAGTCAGCTCCCTGTCCATTCTCTCTCGTTTCTTCCTATTGTAATGATTTCACTTTTCTCTTGGTAAAGAAAGTTTTGTGAGGATGATAAGGTTTGGGAACAACTTTAGACTATGAACTACAAAGAGTTTCTTCTGTAAGCCAAGTGTTTATTATATACTAATTGCAATGTTTACTATCAGGATCTACAACTTTAAAAATCTACATTAATTTCTTGTATTTCCAAACGTATCCAGCTTTCCCAGCAATTTAAATAGAAAATTTAATGTTAAAGATTGGGCTGAATTTAAATATTGTGTCAAGCAAGTATCTGTGCTTCTGTATAATATAGACAAGGTTTTCTCCCACCTTCCCAAATAAATGAGGAATAATAGAACAAAATAACATAAGAAAGAGGTATAATTGTGCTTTTCTTCCCAATGATGGATGAACTGTGTAGAATAAATTGGCAAGATAATCTCACTAAGAATCTTTTAATTAATCTTATTTTCCCTTTTAAAAAATGCTAATTTCTAATAATGCTACCATGAAGTACAAATCAGTATGGCCCTAAACAAAATGAAAGTTGGATGCCTTTGGTTCCATTTCTCTAGTAATAAGTTGAGCAAACTGGGATGGTATTGATCTTTCTTAACAAATAAATAAAAGAAAGTGTGTTTTATATCAAGTAATGAATGGATAGGAACAATTATTTTTTTGATTCTAAAAGACTGCCTATATAACTTCAGAAACATTTAAACTAACACAGCACTCAACATATTTCTTAAATCAAGAACAATAATATTGTTCTTCTGAGAAGCCCTTTTCTAGGTCTTTCTCCTCTGTCCTTTAGATTTATACAGGGTACAAATAAAGTTTATAACCAAACTGCCCTGCTTGTGATAAGCAGGATTCAAACAATTACATTCACTACTCCCCAGGCAGGGCCCATTACCATGGGCAAATATAGTATCACTATAAATGCATTTGGAATTAGTCTTTGGCTTAATATGTATTAACCAAATTCAGGAATAAAATAAAACTTGCATAAAGATTAAGGGGAAAACAAAGAATGACCACAATGAACTGTGATGACCTACCTGGTCTTTTCTCTTAGAAGTGCAGAAACTCTACCAAACATTTCTTTTTGGCCAAATGGACCCCTTAATTTCCAGACTCTCCCATATAAGGTGGCTAAAAGTTAAGTCTGAGTACCTTAGAAGATTCAAAACATTTCTTGAGATGATAAAAAAGATGATACAAAGTAAAAAAGGACTAAAGGTTGAGTCATGAAGCAATATGGTCAGTAGACTATCTAGGGATGATGATGGGGATTCAATTTTAAGTTAAACACCCATCAACAAGCTGTTTTAGTGTTTCGTGTATACATTTCACAACTTGTTTCTTAAATAAGAGAATAAAAGAAAAATTCTAAGAGTTATCTTTGTCTAAAGGATGGATTTCTTCTTTCGAACACAGGTTTTTATGCTGGTTTAAAGTTTATCCTCACAAAGTGATCCACACTCATACCCACACAAAGGCAGAATCCCTTTATCCCAAACTGATTAGAGACTACAGACAGGGCAGGGAATAGAAGACCACTGTATTGACATTTAAAGCTTAGTATCTTTTTTTTTTTAATATGAAAGTCTATTGGCAATCTTATTTAGGAGAGGGAGTATCTCTGAACCATGTAGGAAAACAAACAAAAATGGCCTCCTTGCTCCTCCTCTTAATTCACTGGGCTTGAGTCGCTTGGGACTCAACACTTCCTTTGGTAGTGATCTGGGAAGTGAATGCTACAACCTCTAACCCAGTCTGGTGGGTATCAGCATTTTCCTCCCTGAATCCTTCCTCCTAACCTACCACTCCCAAGGGAGGGACCCATCCCTGTGGGCAGCTACAGTGTAACTGACAGCCCTAAAATCATCTGCACAGACTAAAATTAGAGATGTCAAATCAGGATAAAAGGTCAAATTCAACTACATCAGAGAAACAGAGGGATGAAGAGGAGAAAAATTAGTAACTGACACTGCCATTCTATTTACACACCAAACTAAATAAACTACTTAAAAAATCAAGTTAATGTCTGCCCAGAGGATATTACAATTTACCAACATAAAAGATTAAAACAAGCAGCAACTTTTATATAAAATTAATAAAGACAAATGAAAAAAAGAAATTGTCAGTAGCATCTATCTCCTCAATGTGTCTGAACTGCACGATATAAACTAGTCCATTAGTACAGCAGCTTGCTAAAAATTGACTTTGGTTCAAGCTTAGTTAAAAAAAACAACATTAAAAAAACATACCACACATAAAAACGGTGGATGGACATTTGTTAGTTTCCCTGCTTGCAGTTCACTGATTTTAGAGGGATTTTAGGAAGGTGAAGGGTACTTTGTGAAATAAAATGGGAAGACAAAAGAAACAGAAGAAAAACTAACAAGGGAACTAAAACGTTTCTGGCCTTTTAATATTAATATGCCTGTCTCCAACTTGAATGATCACAAACAGAAATACACACTGTGTCTGTATCACTGCCTTTCCCAACACTGAGACAAATACACAGAATTCAAGCTCCCTCGTGGACACAAGCAGAGCAAGAAGAAGAAAAATCACCTGTAAGCTCTCTCTCAGCCCCAAGCTTGGAAGGGGGAAAAGTGCAGTCATGGAACCACCAGAGATGTACACGACCACCCGCAGATGCCAGGTGGGGCCTCTAATTCCAATAAGAAGGGAGCTCAAATGAGCTGCTCTGCAGCAATCCAGTCTTTGGGAATTGTTTTGGATACAGATACTATAATAATAGAACACTGACAAAAAGGGAAATCTAATCTCCAGGTTACCCTTCCTGGAGAAGGGAAACCTTCATTCCTATTCATCTCCTTCCATAAACATTTCCTTTTCATGGGCTCATTTACATCGTCTAGAAATACCCTGAAAACAATACAGAAGCTAATTGCCTTCTACAATGAATAAAGAGATGTGTATTGCCATTTAGACCTACCTAGCAGGAGCATCACTAACAAACCAAGGAGACATGTGAGGTGTGTACAAAGTTCCTGCTCAAAGTCTTTCAAAGGTTCTACAGATCCTGTATTTGGCTAATTAGTGCCTTCTCCAGTCAGAGAACCAAGGAGAGTATCAGGGTTAGAGGAACTGATAAGCCATCTACTGAAAAGGAAGTCTGTGGCTAGAGGAAAACGTGGTAACCTCACATTCTTCTCATCACACCTCTTTGGGTGATCTATAACCAATGAAAAACAGTCTAGTAGAGTTCCTTCAATAAACAAAAGAAGGGAAAAGTTTCCCAGTTTCAGTAAGTCATTTTGTTCTTTGCCAAGTAAGTTAAAGGAAGTTTGGATGAAAAACTTCCACAACGTGGAAAAAACAAACACACACACCAACAGTAGGAGCATTTCAGGAGATAAGAAATCAGGAGAACCACCAAGTCAGGTGTCTGCAGTAGTCTTTGCTCTTTGGAACCAGACGCTGCCTGCAACACGTACAGCCATTTCCATTGAAAGTAGCAGAAAGCAGCACTGTTGCACCACAGGGCCTGGGCCTTAGGTCAATGATTTGGGGTGAGTGAGAGCTACAGTTCAGCAGGAATTCCTTCCTACACAAAAGTGCTCCAAAGGCACCACCTGATGGGGGCAAGGGGGCGTGTGTGGAGTGGGAGTGTTTGCACACACTGCCTTCAGCTTCTGCACCAAGCCTCTTGCATAAGTGGCAAAAGAAAATAATTTTCTAGCACCTCTGTAAGAGTCATCAAGGATAAGGAAACCAGCAAGAACATTCCCCGCAGTTAAGAATGTAAGTCCCCCCTTACCCTAAAGCCCTCCCACCCCACAGTGTGGGAGCTCACTGAAATAGGATCCAGGAGCAAGAGATAAACATGTTCAAACTATATATATATATATAAACTATATATATATATATATATAAAACAATAACAACAATAACAATAGAGATACAGTAATACAGGCCTGCCTAAATTGTACCAGTTAAGAAAGGAACCCCCAACACAATTGATATGATTATAAACACCTTGTTATGACTTAATGGCCTGTACAACAGACCCATAAAAATGATTTTTTTTTTAAAGAAAAAGAAATTTAGACAAACAAGAAGTCCCCTTCCTATATCGGAATTGGTAACCCACCTTAACTTGTCATCATGACTGCTGGAAATGATAAGTAGTCCTTTCACTTATTTTTTTGTTTGTTTTTGATTTTTTTTGTTTCTGCCTTTTTTTTTTTTTTTTTTAATTTTTGGTTAGAAAGTTCTCCAATCCATGAAGCAATCCTGAAAAGACAGTGTTTTATTAAAAAATTAGGCAAATTTGCTGTCCCAGCTCCATCTTTTTTTCCGCCATGTGTTTTTCTCTTCTCTCCCTCCGCTCCCTTGCCCTTGCGCCATGGCAACAGGAAGTCCGTCACGTGTTTCAGTCTCTGCCAGCAGCGCCGCTCGGCCCAGCTCACTGCGCCTTGGAGGCAGTGGTGGTGGTGGAGGCAGCCCCGCTGGCAGAGGCCACAGTGAAAAGAGAGTTCTGGACAGACTCAGCTGAGGTGGAGGTGGCATGGAGGCTGGCTGCAGGTCCAGAATTCCCTGCAGAGGTTGCAGCGGCCGAGACCAAGCTAACTGGGTTGCTGGTGAGCAGAGAGAGGTTCTGAGGGGTCAGGAACAGAGGGGCAGTCACGATGTTGGGGGCTCCTCCTGCGTTGGCAAATACCAGGTTCCCCGTTGCATCCAGGGACGTTATTGGAAGAGAGCCACCAGAGGCAAGAGCTACAGACAAACCCCCCAGAAAACAGGTAGGAGGAGAACGTTAGTATCAGCTTGGAGACGACAAAGAACACATCAAACGTCCTAAGTTTTCCTGCAACTCAGATGAAAAAAGTTTATCCCTTAACTGACTTTCTTCCCCTTAATCACAGTGCTATAATTTATCAACCAAAATTTATTTATAATTTTAAAAGAGCCTAGAGGACTGAAAACTCTAATGAGCATGAACAAGATAGGGGAGAAGAGAATCAGAGTTATATTTCTATCTTGAAATCTCAACTTATTTCATCTACCCAGAAATATCTGTTAAATCCAATAATTTTGATTTAATGAAGATTACTGACTTTAGAGTGACTCCATTCAAAAGACTATCTTTTCCTGTATCTGAAAACCCCCCACAATCCCCTCACCCATATAATCATACCCTCACGTGTATATTTGAGGGTTTTTCCTAGTGGCATTAAAAATTTGATTTCTTACATAATTAAAAAAAGCAAGAGGAACTGAAGGAACATCCCTGACTTTGGATAGGATCACACAATGAGTACAGAACAGTGAGTCCTGGTGCAGCTTGACATTTTCTGAGACTCCAGGCTTAGGGTCATAGTCCAGTTCTAGATCTTCCCATACAGTACCTCTTTGGTACACAGCTGTGTCTTTTTAGCATCACCACAGACCAGAGACACATTGTAATGCAAGAGAAAAAGTGATTTATCACAAATCTTACTCCAAAAAGAAATCATTTTATAATAAAAGCTTTATAGATCTAACCAGGAAGCAATTTCACATATGATTTAATCAATGAGAAAGTCAATATAATGTAAGGTAATCTAAGTGATATTTTGGATTTGTCTGGAACTAACTGCCTACAGTATACTGTAGAGACATCATTCATGAAACATTAATCCTAAATGAAGTTTAGCAGTTTAAAAACTGTTTTTGACTCCAAGAACTCTCATTTAAGCACGAATTATTTTTTAAGAAAAGATTCTGAGATTAGTATAGTGATGTCTCAAAGTGTTTCCATGAATCACAAAGCAGCAAGCATCCTCAAACACAAAGCTCAAATACTAAACAAAGCAGACTCTTCAATATATAGAATGAGTGGACTTAAGACTCATTTGAAACTGGACAGCATGCTAAGGCCAAAAGGGACCCATCTGGGCTTGGGAAAGAGATGTTAAAATCCAAGAGAATATAAGCTCTATAATGATGAAGATATACAAACGGCAGAACCTAATCAGAATTAAAAGTACTCTTGCAGGCTGCATGATGTCCTCCAACGTTAATCTGTTACAGAGACTTCTTGCATATGGCTCTTGAGGGTGAGGATGGGGCCTGGGGAGTTTTACTGGGTCAAGCTTGCCTGGGGATGGTTCTTGGATGACTATTTAGATAAATTTAGGAAGAAATGCCTCCAAGCCTATATTATAAGAAGATAAATATTAGCATAAAAGTCCTGGTTTCTTTCTCTGTTTTTCTGGCCATACTGTGCAGCCGGCAGGATTTTAGTTCCCTGACCAGGGATGGAATCTGCTCCCCCTGTGGTGGAAGCGCAGTTTTAACTGCTGGATTGCCAGGCAAGTACCAGTCCTGGTTTCCTAATACACCACACTAAGCATATTTCCTGTTCTTACAAACTGACACCTCTATTTCTCTTACAAAGCTTTTTATAAGAACACATTCCTGGTCCTTAGGTTAGTCAGCATTATCAATTCAACTATCTCTTCATATCACTTTCACCTCTAGCAAAGCAGACTTCCTCCATTTAAGAAAAAAAAAGAGAAAGGGAAAAAATTCTACTGACCTTGAATAGTTGCCAGTGTACTGTTGCTCATCAGAGCTGGGCTGAGAGCACCACCTAGGGTTCCCGGATTGAGACTGAGTAAGGCACCTCTGAAAGACCAGAAGAGCAGACACATTATCATAACGTAGACACATGTGTCAATTCAACAACATACCCAAAGGGAAGAGAAAAAGGAAAATACAGGTGGGAAGTATACGGGAATATGTGTTATTCTTTTTATACTCTTTATATGGTGCTTCCAAATTACTGCTTTCCTTGCTGCTCACTTATACAAAGCAAAGCATGGTTATGGTCCACACAAAATGTAAAACTTAGTCATTTTGACTCTTTGAGTTACTTTGTTCTCTTTTTTTCCAAAACAAGAGAAAAAAATGACAGAGAAAGAAATATATTTACAAACTAATTCTTATTTTTTTTGATGATATTATAAAATTGGGAATCCTATTATTATATATCTCTTATTTATGTTTAAGAATTAGAAAGCAGACAGTTGAGAGATTTATGGAAAAAGTCTAAGAATATGAGCCAGGAACTCTGTGCTTTTTCCCCGGCCCCATCACTCAGGTATAATCAGTGGCCTGGTGTTCGGTATCTTCATTTAGGGATAATAGTGTGATTTCCAGGGTGTTAAGAAACTCTAGTCCAACCACAATCAAAGTCCCTGTGCTACTACAGAGCAACCTATTTCAAAGAGATATGGCTTTAAAGGTTTTTTGTTTTCGCATTTAAGATAGTGTTGAAAAGTATTCCCTATGAGTAACTCTAGGGATGACCTCCGAGTTGTCTCTCAGATGTAAACAAGGTAAGAAAGCGCCTTACCCAGCTGCAAACTGTGAGGGCGCCATCAGGCCTGGGTTCAGTCCTGCAGCAGCAGCCATGGCAGCAAGGCTGGCATTTGCTGGCAGCTGGGCGGCTCCCTGGAGGGCGGCAGCTGCTGCTGTTTGCAGCCCTGATGCTGTCACCATGACCTGGCTGGCCCCAAGAGGAGCGGCCAGAGGAGCGGAGGTGGTCTGTGTCGTGCTGGTCTCACTGGCACTGGAGGCCTCAGAGGTGGAGGCTGAGGCAGAAGGGGAGGGGCTCAGAGAGGGGGAGGTGACCGCTGAGGAGGCCGGAGGCGCCGTGGAGATCACGGTTGCAGTGTTGTTGGAGGTGGTATCTGTAGTGCCTGAAAGAGAATCACACTTGACAGTGACCTTCTGGAAAAGTTTTTGGAAGGATGGTTGCTTTATGCAGCCATACTCTAGAATCAACTGAATAATCTACCATCCAGTAACATCTAAGTATGTCCTTTTCTATTAAACTAGTTCAGTGCTTCTATGGAAATTAACCACAAAAACAAACATTTTAAGAACCAAAGCCATGAATCCTACTTTAAGAGGCAAGAGTAATAAAGTAACCATGAAACAGAGAACATGGCTTTCCAATTCCAATTTCCTATTAAAAATTTAAAAAAAAAAAAAATCACAGAGGCTCTAACTATAGAACACAATTGCTCTGGAGAAGATATGTATAAGCAAAAAAATCCAAGCTTCTGAAAAGCATCTTCATTTAGAAATCTCCTTAGTCTCTTTATAAAAATCAAAACAAAATAATGAAATCAAGAAAAATATGTATGTTTTACTAAAATAAATATTAATAACATTCACAGAAATAGTACAAAAATAACAAAAGGCATATGTCTAGAAGTATAAAAGACTTCAGAAATGATATAAGAACTAGACCAATCAAAATAAATCTTTCAAACCCATAAACATATTAGAAAAAAGATCTATACAAAAACTTTCTCTGTGATAAAATCTGTCACTAAGCTGTAGAAGACTCTCTTCTCTATTAACAGCTGTATTAAAAATTCAGTCAGTTTTGTTCTTTTAAAACCTACGTTGAAGCTTTTTTCTGACCTATACTAAGAACATCTAGAATTCAACTCTCATCATTTTACTGTGAAGAAACGTTTCTTCACATATCACAGAGCTAGGAGAAAATTAGATACCATCTATTTCAGTACTGAATTCTACTTTCTCCGTGTCCTATTACGTTACACGAAAGTGCTATGTAGTCTCTGAATGATTCAGGTAAACATACCTTTCTTACTGTTAACTGAAAAAGGAGGATTTACTTACTCTTCTTTCTGCCCTTCTCAAAAATATAAGATGATTTCCTCTTCACTCTTGCTGTCCATAAGTACAAATTACATCTTTGTGGATACTATTAATCACAATATCATCATTCAGTTCTAAATCTATCAAATCAATTTATGTCACTGGGCTATTGATGCTATGCTGGTTCTTAAGTTTGGCAGATTCATACACTTTTTCACTTTTTGACACTCTTCTCCTAAGACCTGCACACTGTTCTACAGAAAGGTAAACATCTTTTCTCATTTCTTTTCTACTGCTAGTAAATTTCAATCTTCTCTTGACCAATTTCTCACCTTATCTAACTTGATTTCACTTATGGGCACTACTTTCTTTTCAAAGTTCTGAGACAAAATCGCCCATATCTTGAGGTCAAAAGCTTAAAGTAGCGTTCACTTCAAGCTTTCTTCACTCGCCATTGCCATCTTTAGACTACACAGCATCAATTTCTTAAAGTCCCGCATGTATACAAAGAAAATCCCAATAATTTCATCAGTGAATTTAAGCTAGGCTAAGAGACAATGACTCCAGAAACCACTCAAAGTTATTTTTTCTGGTTTTATCTTCCAACCACTTCTCAGATGGCACAATGGTAAAAAATGTGCCTGCCAAAGAGACACAATCTAACAATGCCAATCTCAATGAGACACAGGGGACTCGGGTTTGATCCCTGGGTTGAGAAGATCCCCTGGAGGAGGAAACTGCAACCTGCTCCAGTGTTCTTGCCTGGGAAATCCCATGGACAAAGATGGGCTACAGTCCACAGGGTCTCAAAGAGCCAGACAACAAAGCAACTACCCATACACTCACGCATCCTCCAGTCACATTTTAAGTGTCTTCACCATGAATGTCATGAGCAATAGAGTACAGTAACTTAGTAAGATCTTCAAATTACTTCTCCCAGTCAGTACATACATTTTAATCAACATGTATCTTTTATCTATATTCTTAGCAATTCAATTACTTGGGCAATTTTGATCAGGGAATTGATGTTTGCTGAGCTTCAATGTCCTCAACAACAAAATAAGATGCCATCATCCACCTCACAAGGTTAGTAGAAAGTTATCTGCAAGAATACATAGTGTTTGGCATAACCTCTTGCTTCCCATCTCATCTTTTCTAATTAAAATTTTTTAAAAAAATTATTGTAGTTGGTTTAAATATTGCTCAGGTGTATAGCAAAGTAATTCAGTTATACATATGTCTATATCTACACATATATTCTCCTCCATTCTTTTCCATTACAGGTTATTACAGGATACTGAATATAGTTCCCTGAGCTACACTGTAAATCCTTGTTGTTCACTGATTTTATATATGGTAGTTAGTATCTGTTAATCCCTATCTCTGTATTGTTATAATTTTAGTACACATACTGCCAAGGCAAGTACCCATTTCATCTTTTTTAAAAAATAGATTTAGAGAGATAAAATTTATATGCCATAAAATTGACCCAATTTAAGTATGAAATTCAATGGTTTTTAACATATTGACAGAGTGGTACAGCCATCACCCCCATCTAGTTTATGACAGAAAAAGATCCCTAGTGCCTATCTGTAGTTACACTTGTTCCCACCTACAGCCTCCAGTCATCTGCTTTTTGATCTGTAGATTTACCTTTCCCAGACACATCATATAAATGAATCATTTGATTTGTAGTCTTTTGCATCTAGCTTCCTTCAATTAGCAAGCTGTTTTCAAGGTTTATCCATGTTGTAGTAGGAATCAATACTTCCTTCTAGCTGAGAAGTACCCCACTGCACGGATAGACCACATGATGTTTAATTCATTCACCACTTGGTGGGTAATGGCTTGTTTCCAGTTTTTGATTATTACGAATAATGCTGCTATGATCATTGTGTAAAAGTTTTTGTGGAAACATTTGCTGTTCTCTTGGGGGAATTATTGGGTAGGATGGTAAATTAATGATTAACTTTTAAAGACACTGCCAAAGTATTTTCCAAAGTGGCCATATCATTTTACATTTCCACCAACAATGCATGAAGATTCCAGTTTCTCCACATCTTGAAGACCTATTATTTTTGGTCTTTCTGATTATAGCCATTCTAGTATTAAGTAGTATCTCATTATGATTTTAAATGTGCATTTCTCTGAGTAATAATGTTGAACATCTTTTCATGTGCTTATTAGTCATTCCTATATCTTCTTTGATATAATGTGTCAGTTCAGTTCAGCTGCTCAGTTGTGTCCAACTCTTTGTGAGCCCATGGACTGCAAAGGCTTCCCTGTCTATCACCAATTCTCAGAGTTTACTCAAACTCATGTCCATCGAGTTGGTGATGCCATCCAACCATCTCATTCTCTGTCATCCCCTTCTCTTCCCACCTTCAATCTTTCCCAGCATCAGTGTCTTTTCCAAGGAGTCAGTACTTCGAATCAGGTGGCCAAAGTATTAAAGTTTCAGCTTCAGCATCAGTCCTTCCAATGTATATTCAGGACTGATTTCCTTTAGGATTGACTGGTTGGATCTCCTTGCAGTCCAAGGGACTCTCAAGAGTCTTCTCCAACACCACAGTTCAGAAGCATCAATTCTTCCGTGCTCAGCTTTCTTTATAGTACAACTCTCAAATCCATACATGACCACTGGAAAAACCATAGTCTTGACTAGATGGACCTTTGTTGACAAAGTAATGTCTCTGCTTTTTAATATGCTGTCCAGGTTGGTCATAACTTTCCTTCCAAGGAGTAAGCATCTTTTAATTTCATGGTTGCAGTCACCATCTGCAGTGATTTTAGAGCCCCCCCAAATAAAATCTGTCACTGTTACCACTATTTCCCCATCTATTTGTCATGAAGTGATGGGACTGGATGCCATGACCTTAGTTTTCTGAATGCTGAGTTTTAAGCCAATTTTTTCACTCTCCTCTTTCACTTTCATCAAGAGGCTCTTTAGTTCTTTGCTTTCTGACATAAGGGTGGTGTCATCTGCATATCTGAGGTTATTGATATTTCTCCCAACAATCTTGATTCCAGCTTGTGCTTCATCCAGTCTAGCATTTCTCATGATGTACTCTGCATATAAGTTAAATAAGCAGGGTGACAATATACAGCCTTGACATACTCCTTTCCAGATTTGGAACCAGTCTGTTGTTCCATGTCCAATTCTAATTCTTGCTTCTTGACTTGCATACAGATTTCTCAGGAGGCAGGTCAGGTGGCCTGGTGTTCCCATCTTGTGAAGAATTTTCCACAGTTTGTTGTGATCCACACAGTCAAAGGCTTTGGTGTAGTCAGTAAAGCAGAAGTAGATCTTTTTCTGGAACTCTCTTTGTTTTTTTGATGATCCAGAGGATGTTGGCAATTTGATCTCTGGTTCTGCCTTTTCTAAGCCCAGCTTGAACATCTGGAAGTTCACTGTTCACATACTGTTGAAGCCTGGCTTGGAGAATTTTGAGTATTACTTTGCTAGGGTGTGAGATGAGTGCAATTGTGTGGTAGTCTGAGCATTCTTTGGCACTGCCTTTCTTTGGGATTGGAAGGAAAATGGACCTTTTCCAGTCCTGTGGCCACTGATTTGCTGGCATATTGAGTGCAGCACTTTCACAGCATCATCTTTCAGGATTTGAAATAGCTCAACTGGAATTCCATCACCTCCACCAATTTTGTTCATAGTGATGCTTCCTAAGGCCCACTTGACTTCACATTCCAGATGTCTGGTTCTAAGTGGATAACACCATCGTGGTTATCTGGGTCATGAAGATCTTTTTTGTATAGTTCTTCTGTGTATTCTTGCCACCTCTTCTTAATATCTTCTGCTTCTGTTAGGTCCATACCATTTCTGTCCCTTATAATGTATATTAAATATAATATAATGTACATTAGATATAATGTTATTATATATTAAGATCTTCTGCCCCTTTAAAAAACCAAGTTGCTTATATACTTACTATTGAGTTTTTAAAAAATTATTTATGTATTTATTTAGGCTGCTTTGCGTGGGCTTTCTCTAGTTGCAGCAAGGGGATGCTACTGCTCCTTGCAGAGCACAGGCTTCAGGAGCTGTGGCTGAGTTCAGCAGGCTCACTGTGGTGGCTTCTCCTGTTGCAGAGCACAGGCTTCAGGAGCTGTGGCTGAGTTCAGCAGGCTCACTGTGGTGGCTTCTCCTGTTGCAGAGCACAGGCTTCAGGAGCTGTGGCTGAGTTCAGCAGGCTCACTGTGGTGGCTTCTCCTGTTGCTGGGCACAGGCTTCAGGAGCTGTGGCTCCTGGGCTCTTATGAGTGCAGGCTCTGTAGTTGTGGTGCATGGGCTTGGTTGCTCTGAGGCATGTGGAATCCTCCTAGACCAGGGGTTGAACCCATGTCCCTTGCACTGGCAGGCAGATTCTTATCCATTGCACCAGGAAAGATAGTCCCTTACTATTGAGTTCTAAGAATTTTTTTTTTTGCTGAGTGAACTCCCTGGGAATTTTATACATATAGGATGATGAAGAAAAAAAGACAATTTTAACTTCTCCCCTTTCAAACTGGATGTTTAAAATTTTTTTCCATTGTTAAGCTGGCTATAACTAGACCAATTAGAAATCTGTTAGAACAAACATTCTTCCTTTGTTCCCAATGTTAGGGGGGAAAACATTCAGTCCTTCCCATTTAAGATGCTGTTAGCTGTAGGTTTTTCAGTTGATGCTCTTTATCAGGTTAGGAAGCCTTCTTCTATTCCAGGTTTTTTTAACCATGAATGGGTGTTGGATTTTGTCAAATGCTTTTTCTGTATCTAGTAAGATGATCATGAGAATTTGGTCTTCTATTACTATGGTGTATTACATTAATTTATGTTCAATTATTAAGCCAACTTTTTATTCCTGGGATAACTCCTTGGTCATGTATAATCTTTTTTATATGTTGCTTATGACTTGTTAAGATTTTGTTGAGGACTTCTGTGTACATTTTCACTAGTGATATGGGTTTGTAATCTTTTTCTTATGGTATCTTTGTTTGGCTTTAACATCAAGGTAATATCAGCTTCCTTCAATGAGTTGTTCCTCCTCTATCTTCTGGAGGAGACTGCTAAAGATTAACTCTTACTTTTTCCTAAAATATCTGATAGAATTCACTGTTACAGCCATCTGAGTTTAGGCACTTCTTTTTGGTTCATTTACTTGTTTTAGGTGTTTTAAAGGTTTTCTATTTCTTGCTGAGTCAGTTTTGGTAATTCGTGTCTTCCTCAAGATTTGTTCATTTCATCTAAGTCACCTAATTTTGGGGGGCATAAGTTGTTTATAATATTCTGATATGCTGCATAATGCAGCAGTTCAACTCCTAAATATCTACCCTAGAGAAATGAAAACATACAACCACATTAAAACTTGTAAATGCATACTCATATCAACAGTATTGAAAATGGCCCCAAACTGTATGTAACTCAAATGTCCATCTACTCGTATAATAAACAGAATATGGTATATCCACACAATGAAATACCACTCAATCATTAAAAGGAATGAAGTTCCAACATTACTCTGCAACATGGATAAACCTTGGAAATAGAAGGTCATATTATATGACTCCATTTATATTTGTCTGAGACAGGCAAATCCATAGAGACAGAGTAGACTAGTCATTGCCATGGATACTGGAGGAGTGAACAGGGAGAGACTGATAATAGCTATGGGGTTGCATATGGTTTACTATGAAACATTATTTTGGAATAAGAATTTGAGGCAGAGCATGTTTAGTTGAGATTATTAAGGGCTGCGGAATTTTTACAAGTTCTTAAAGACACATAAGAATAGGTATCTTTCTGGAGCAGAACAGTCATGATCATTCATTTTCTATTTTAGAAAAGTTTACCAGAAATATTGAATTTAACTCAGGAACACAATGAAAAGAAGTTAAATTAACCAATCATGAGGACCCCAAGGAGAAAATCTTTAGAAAGAAAGTAGAGTGCATTAGATAAACTATAAGATATTGAATGACTTTCATAAATAATATGAGTGAAAGAATATGCTACTTTTGTCAACAGAAAAAAAGAAACACAATATAGAAATGTCAGAGCAAAAGAGGCTATAATAAGAAAGTTATGGTCGAAACAGGAGTAAAACTAAAACAGGACATGATTTTGAGCTGACAAGAGGAAGAAAACAAAATCCATTTGACATCCGACTCTTGTAATCTTCTCTTTCAAGGAGCAGGGTTTAAGTGCCAGAAGATTACATTTTTTTTTTACCCTATCATGGGATGGCTTTGAACAATATTTATGCAAATTTAATACTATTGTGGGCTTCCCTGCTGGCTCAGTTGTAAAGAATCCACCTGCAATGCAGTAGAGGTGGGTTCGATCCCTGGGTCGAGAAGATCCTTTGGAAAAGGAAATGGCAACCCATTCCAGTATTTTTACCTGGGAAATCCCATGGACACAGGTGCCTGGTGGGCTACAGTCCATAGGGTTGCAAAGAGCCAGACAAGACTGAGCGACTAAACCGTTCCAATATTATCATACTCACTTTCTATTGCTATTTAACAAAGTACTACAAACTTAGCAACATAAAACAACATACATTTACTATCTTATAGTTTCTGTGGGTCAGGTGTGCAAGCACAGCCTAGATGGTCCTCCGCAAGGCCACAATAAAGGTACCAGCCAAACTGTTCCATTTTGTTGGCATAACTGGGGAAGAGTATGTTGCCAAGCTCACCTGGATTGTTGGAAAAAATCATTTGGCACAATTTGCTTGCTGCTCTAGACTAAATGCCAGTTCTTTCTGGCTGTAGCATAAAGGTCAACCTCAATGTTAGAGGTCACCCCCAGTTACCTGACTGGTGAGGTGGGTCTCTAGAGTAAGTCTGCTAACAAGACAGAGTCAAAAAAGCATGAACACTATGAGACAGACACCACGGTGGGGGCTCACCTTAGACTTTGTCAGAGTTATAAATTCTGATTGCTAATTTAATGTTTTGCTTTTGACAGTAAGAGTAAGGATAGCAAACTTACCCTTATACCATAATAAGAATAGAGGAACATGAGAAACTGTTTTAAGTATGAGAAGATAAGCAGCACAGTGTTGTGATCCCTGAAGAAAGAGAAACAAATGACGTGGGCCCTGTATTTGGAAGCACCTCTGTTTGCTTCTTTTGGGCGGCACTGGGTCTTTACCGCTCTGCACGAGTGTTCTCCAGCTGCGGTGAGCGGGGCTGCCCTTCGCTGTGGAGCGCGGGCCCCTCGCTGTGGCGGCCTCGCCTGCAGTGGAGCGCGGGCCCCTCGCTGTGGCGGCCTCGCCTGCTATGGAGCGCGGGCTCGCCTGCTGAGGAGCGCGGGCTCCTCCTCGCTGTGGGCCTCGTCTGCTGAGGAGCGCGGGCTCCTCGCTGTGGCGGCCTCGCCTGCTGTGGAGCGCGGGCCCCTCGCTGTGGCGGCCTCGCCTGCTGTGGAGCGCGGGCTCGCCTGCTGTGGAGCGCGGGCTCCTCGCTGTGGGCCTCGTCTGCTGAGGAGCGCGGGCTCCTCGCTGTGGCGGCCTCGTCTGCTGTGGAGCGCGGGCCCCTCGCTGTGGCGGCCTCGCCTGCTGTGGAGCGCGGGCTCGCCTGCTGTGGAGCGCGGGCTCCTCGCTGTGGCGGCCTCGTCTGCTGTGGAGCGCGGGCCCCTCGCTGTGGCGGCCTCGCCTGCTGAGGAGCGCGGGCCCCTCGCTGTGGCGGCCTCCCCTGCTGAGGAGCGCGGGCTCCTCGCTGTGGCGGCCTCCCCTGCTGTGGAGCGCGGGCTGAAGGCACAAGGGTTTTAGGCGCTGCAGAACGCAGGCTCAGCAGTTGCTCTGCACCGGCAGGTGGGTTCCTAACCACTGCGCCACCACGGAAGTCCCTGGAAGTGCTTTTCAAACCTCTGTGCCAGGGGAGGAAACTAAGTAGAGCACAGCGATTTCACTGACTCAAGGAGATGAAAACTACGGCTGAACGCCAAAATGGCTGGAGTCTGCAGGAGAGGGTAGTGGGAAGGAAGAAACCAGAGAAATCTCTCTAGAAATGTACAGCGGGGTTTCCTAGAATCTATAGTTGAATACTAAATTACACATGCACAGGGAAACACCATGAGTCCAAGCAGGGAGGATGTACTCCGAATGATCCTTGGAATTCATGCAGGACAAGGAGATACTCCGTATCTAACTACACAGAGAGGAGACGCTGTTGAGTTGGGCATTCATTAGAGACCCCAGAAGGGTCACACCTGAAACTAGTGAAGGCTACTTTAGGGCCAATCTAGTAAAGCTTAAAAAATAAATCTTGAAAGGGTCAAGCTAACCTGTAGTAATCTATCTGCCTGCCAAAACCAACTCAAAAACTCTTTAAAAGAAAACATAGAAATCCTGATGTATAATCCCCATCTCTTAAGAACAGGTAGATCTGTGAATATGATGGGGGATGCAATAACTACTCCTTTAACTGGATTATATCATATGACAAAGATGAGAGGACTGATTACCTTATATTTATAAGATTCTCTGTAGCAGCTGACTGGATAGAGATTTTCATGTTGCTTTTGAAGAAGCTGTTTAAGGTCATGGAGCTAGGACTTGGGGTTAGCCTGTGGGATTTGAGTGATCTAGCTCACAGCCAGCCAAAAAGAAAAAAAAGGGGGGGGGGGGGACTTCAGTTCTATAACCATATGGATAGAATTCTGAAAACTAACGAACTTAGAAGATCTTGGTCGTCATACGAGGTCACAGCCCCAGCCAACATCTTAACTTCAGCCTGGTAAATCCCTGAGCAGTGGACTTAGCTCTAATCTATGCCTAAACTTCCAACCTATACGTGGGATAATAAATGAGTATTGATTTAGGCCACTAAGTTTTAGCAATTGTTATGCACCAACATAAAACTAATGGTTGTAAAAATGACAACAATGTCTGCTCTTACCACTTCCCTCAGCTGGAATTTCTAGTCTGTGCAATACTGATCAATTGATGTGAAACAAAACCTATTTCACTGTTATAAAAGATGAAAAATGACTCTTAAGTATATGAAATGATGTTCAACTTTACATGATCAGAAGACTGAAATTTTAAAGTACACTGAGAGAACCTCCCTGGTGGTCAGAGGTTAAGAATCCACCTGCCACTGTGGTGGATGTGGGTTCCATCCCTGGTCCAGAAGATTCCACAGGCCACAGGGGCAGCCACGTCCTTCTACCACAACTACTGAGCCTGCGCAATACAGCACCCATGAACTGCAGCTGCTGAGCCCACGTGTTCCAGAGCCCGTGCCCCGCTGCAAGGAGAAGTCCGTGCACCACAACCAGAGAAAGCCATGTGCTGCAACGAAGACCCAGCACAGCCAAAAATAAAAAAGCAAAGTACACTGAGATATAACTTCTCACATATCAGACTGGCAAAAATTAAAGAGTGCATAGGCTATGGGGAAGCTGGCCCTCTCATGTATTATTAGTGGGACTGAAAATAAGTACACTCCTTTTGGAAGGCAATTTGATAGTATCCAAGAAAACTACATAGTTACCTTTTGACTCAGCAATTCTACAGTTTGAAATTTACCCTCAAGACACATTTCCAACAGTACAAAAATACTTATCCACATGGTTACTCCTGCAGCATGGTCAATAATTTAAAAATACTGGAAACAAATTCAATGTCCATACAACAGGAAAGGAGTTAAAATGTAGCATATCCACATAATGGAGTACTCTGCCACAATGAAACAAAATAATGAAGATTTCCATGAACTAATGTGGAGTGATTTTCAGAATATCTGTTAAGCTAAAAAAGGTCACCTAAGTACGCAGGAATGGCACAAGTGGGAATGGGATAGAAAGGATACAGAGAATTATGATAGAAAGGAATGACATTTTTCTAAGGAGAACTTTTTGTATAGTCTTGACTTATAAAACTGTTAATATCTCATATTCTTTAAAAAAAATCACAAGGATGGAAGGATAAACACTAATTTATATGAACAAAAAATAAATTAAATGGAATTTCAAATGAATAACGTAAATATACTGAAGGGCATATAAGAACTAACCCAGATAACTTTTGAACACAGTATTTGGACATCATGTCTTTAGGCTTAAGACAAGAACTCTAAACTGAACTGAATTAGTCGGTCTTTTCAGAGGCATGGGTTAGCAATTTTGAAATCCCTTTCTTTTCACTATAGGATTGTGCAATTAAGTAAGTTGTAACTGTTGATAATGGGAGCCAGGTTACTGTCACTGAGTTAAAATATGGAAAGAGATTAGGATAGAAAACAATGAACTAGAGGGTATTGGATTGGAACTGGAGATATCAGTATGAATTTGGAGGTTTTAAGGAGGCTGATTCTAGGCAAGAGGCAGAGAAACTTTAAGATGAGGCTGAACATCATGTGTGCCAAAAAAATCAGGAAGTACTCAAAGAATGCTAGGGACATGTCAAAAGGGCACAGAAGCCACTCTGAAGTAGTTCCCTTTGGCTAAATCTGGAAAATCTGAATAATAAATAAAAAGTGATAGTAGGATTGTAACCTATTGAATGCAGAAAGAATTTCTGAGTCCACACTGATACAGATAGATACATAGAGGAAAAGGAAAAGTTCATCCTTAGAGTTGAAAGCCAACTAATAAATTTAAAAGAAATGATGAAACTATATGAGAGTCAGAATAACATAGATTCAGGCAAAAATCAATAGACACTAGTGTATAAACATCTGAGGAACAGGATTTTTGCAGTCTCAAACTCCTCATAAGATACTAACTGTAAAGAGTAAAATAACTATACAATGTTATTACATTAACAATATACAATAACTATACAATGAAAAAATCTGGCAGATACCACCTTAATGAAATTACCAAAGTTAATAACACTGGGACTAATCAACAGCACGCGTCTCCACATAATGCACAAAGAGGGACTCAACATTACTTCTGTGGGATTCCTGCCCAAAGTACATAATCTGAATCTAACCATGACAAAACATCAGGTAAACCCAAATTAAGGGACATTCTACAAAATAACTAACTATACTCTTCAAAAATATCAATGCCACAAAACACAAAGATTCAAATTGTCCCAAACCAAATGAAACTAAAGAGACACAACAACCGAGTGTGATACATGACCTCAGATTCTCTTTTGCTGTAAGGAACATTACTGCTCCAACTGGCAAAATCTGAATGGGAGCTATTTACTAGATAATAGTAATTGAGTCAATGTTAATAACCTGATGTTTTGTAACTACTCTGGTTATATATAGAATTTCTTGCTTATTAAAAAATATATAGTAAAGTATTAGGGGTACAGGGGGCATATCTGTAATTTGCTCTTAAAAACAGTTCAGAAAAAAAACCACATACACAAACACAGGAAGAGAAACACACAGAAAGGGGAAAAGGAAGAGAGGAAGCAAATACAGTAAAATTTTAATATTTGGAAAATGTAAGGAAGAGATTTGGGATTTCTTTAAACTATTCTTATAACTTTTCTATACATCTGAAATGATGTTAAAAAAATTAAAGAAAAAGCTGTATGCACAAAAGTGTTCATTATAGTATTCATAATAGTGAAAACTTCATTCATTTAATAATTACTGGGCATCTTACATTCTAGGTGGTGTGCTGGACATGACAAATACAATAGTGAACAAGCAAGGCTAGTTATGTGGCTTACAGACTTGAGAAGTTTCCTGGGATTTAATATTTGCAGGGCTCAAACTGGAAAAGTTGGCTACCTTCTATAGAACTTAACCATGATGTCAGCATATAGAAATGTTTATGAAATTACAGTACGATCATTTGATATTAAGGCAAATCAAAACTAGAAAAGTAAAGACTAGAGTAACAGAGGAAGATGTTAAAAGATATTAAGTTAAAAAAAAAAGCAGGATACACTGTAAATACTATTAGAATTGTACATCTATGTACACATAAAAAAAGATATAAAAACAGTACTCATGATGACTTTGTCTTTCCTATTTGAATTTCCCATGTTAAAAATTTTAATGATTAAAGAAAAATTTCATTCCAACAGTTACTAACATTTCAGAAGACTGTCATAATTAAATGTACATAAATGGGCCAAGTAATTGAGTTTAAGAGAATTTGATTAGTCAGTTAAGATCACCAAAAAATTTTTTTTTTAATTTCCAGCTAGTTTCGAGTATGTATATCTTCTTAAAATTACCTTTTGCTTCAGATTTGTGCCATTTAAGAAATGCCATTTAATGTGCCATTTTATGAAATCTGCAAAGCTACTTGTTCTTAATGTCTGAACTATTATGATTTTTTTTTTTCAATAGAAGTGTATCTTTAAACCTAATGTAATATGACTTGTAATTTGTTTGGAAGGTAAAGTACACAATTTACCAGTTAATGCAGTTAGGGTAGACAGTAACTGCCGCAGAGGCAGGAATTTCATGTTCCTGGTGACCAACACAATAGCAACCGATCACCAACGGTTTGCATATTAAGCTAAGGTGCTGAATACGATACACTCTGGAACACAAGTTTTTAATTTACCTCTAAGACATCCAGAAATGGCAAGCCTTGGTAAGGTGAGAGCTGATGAGGTTTGTCATTTATAAACCTTGTATTTTACTAAAAACTGAGTATGTTTATTTTGTGAGAGGAAAAGTTTATAGCTTTCACCGAATTTTCAAAGAGGTCAAAGGCCCAAAAGTTATCAAAGGTACTGCTTTGAATAAACAATATTATGAAATTTTCTAACTTAGAAATTTAATAACTACATAAAACCATTTAATCCAATTTTTACATCATGGTTAAGTCACTTAAAATATGAGTGGAAAAAAATCAAATTTCCCAACTCCAGGTTAAATTTAAGCTTGATTATGAAAGATCATAAATCTATCCAATGATTTACTAGCATATAAATCAACCTGGTGAATAACTAGAAAACGTCTTCTGCAATATGTATCACTAAGAAGCTTCTGATGACAATACTAATTTATTTTAGATATATCTGGAAAATGTGCCATTTCACAGAAAATATTTATTCATTTTTACCATGAATGTGTCAAACACTAAGCTAGGCACTGACATTTCAAAAATGATAGTCACATCTTTTGAGATGTACAAAGTCTATTGGAAAAGAAAGAAGTATAAAAATTGTTTATAATATAGGCAGGTGGAAATAATTTCCTGGAGTAGCTAAGCAGTATACATCCAAGAAGAACTGATATCTAAGCTGGAGTAGTTTCATCACTAACAGAAAGAAGTGAAGGCTAGGATGGACATTTTACAGTGTGGGATGTTTACAAAGGTATGGAGGATCCTTCCTGTGTTTTGAGGATAGGATGGAGAAAAGATGAGTGGAAGATAAGGTCCAGACTGTAAACAGTTTACGAATTCATGTTGAATTTGGATGTTTTCCTGAATGCAAAAAGATGAACCTATTACACATTTTTAAGGGGAGGAGAAGTTAGTTGGAAAAAAAGTAACTCTGGGCCTTCCCTGGTGGCCCAGTGGTTAAGACTTGGTGCTTCCACTGCAGGTTCAATCCCTAGATGGGGAACTAAGATCCTGCTGCATGGCATAGCCGAAAAAAAAGAAAAAAAAGTAATGCTGAGGAGCAATGTAAAAGACAAACTAATGTGGGAAAGAAAAAAAGATAAAATCTTTATGTGAAAGCATTCTTTCTGGAAAAATGTATTATGCCTGATACTTTTTTAAGAGTTCAGGTTTTCACATATAGCTTTTCTTTTAAAAAAGCAATATATATTTTTAGTTAAAACCTTAGTTTACAATCTAATGGCAGATTCTCACAGAAACTTAGCGCGGGCCTCCTGTTTGCCTCACAGCCGCACACCTGGCTGCCGCTTACCTGTAACAGAGAGGTTAGTCACCGCAGCGCTGGTTAAAGGGAGGACTGGATTGACCGTGAGGGTAGTTGCTGCGCTGCTTGTCACAAGGCTGGGTGTGGTTGCCACCTAGAGGTCGCAAGTGAAAACATGCAAAAGCATTTAAAAACCAAAATTTAAAAATCTAAGTCCATACTATAGATTTATTTTTCCTATAAACATTTCTAAAATTCCAGATACAACAGAATAAAATTAAAGTGTCCAAAAAGAAATGATTTTGTTAATTACTCTCTGGTCTTGGAATTGAGAAAACTGACTTATGTGGAAAGGCTGCTTTCAGTAGATGGTTTTTCACTAATGTTACAAATGGCTTTGTCCAAGTTTTAATAAGAAATTCATTTAAAAATTCCCATATTTCAGTTACGTTGAATAATACTCTAAATCATTAAAAAATACTACACCATTATAAGTGATCTAAACAAGAAAACTCTTCAAGGGGATCATAGAATTTGGAGTTCTTGTTTATTACTTCTATTTTCAGCTATGTGGGGGCAAGACTGTCTTGATTTTGTTTTTAATGAAATCTCATTATGGAAAGAATATAAAACAAATTTTTAAAAATGGACAGTTTCTTTTTTTGAACTAACGTACATATTGATACACTAAAGTAGGAAATACTGCATTCCTTCTATCCCTCCTTCCTTCCTCCTTCTAGTACAAATAAATCCAAAATACAAAAGTCATGTACATAAAACAAAACTACCTAATACTATCATTTTCATAATTACTATCTCATGAACTTTATGATTAAAGTCTTACCAGTTAACAATCAAAGCTTTCACTTAACAAACTAGGAAGTACTATTAACGATGACTTTAGTTTGAAAAGTCTCCTTGGCATGGAGTAATATTAAATTAGAAATAAATTAACAAGAAAGTATCAGAAACGCAAACTCAACAAGACCCCATCTTTGGAATCCTGGTTGGAAACATGGCATCACATTCACAATTATCCTAAAGATCAAGCGAGACACATGACAACTATACGTCCCTTCAGTCTAGGAATACTATTTTAACGCTAACAGCAGAGGATTCAATAAGGTTACAAACAAAAGGTCCACATCAATACAAACTCAGAGTGAAAGGTTATCTGGGAATTTATTGTCACTTAACCATGTAAGTAAAAGTTTAATAAATAGAGCCTTTAGAACCCAAAAAGAATAAAGAGCAACTATTTTTTACATAACTGAAATTAGCTGCAAACTGACTCCCAGTTATAGAGTAACCTAATAAACTATAGCAGAGAAGAGAATAATGGAACTGCAATGAAATAGGAAAGGATTAAAACTGTTTAAAAAAGAAAGATCAGTTAAGTTCTTGGGTTAACAACAAGAGATTTCATTACTTTGGTAACATTTAAAATATAAATTTATATACCTTTATTCAACATGAATATATAAAATAGATTCCTATAATGATATAAATTCATTTGATATGTCATTCATAATGTAAACACTGGCCCTTGAGCATGCGCCCTTGCATCCCATCCTTACCAGTGAGGCTGGGCTGGGGAAAACTGCTTTGATAGGCGAGCTGCTGGTCCCACCACTGCTAGGTGGGTTGATTCTTTTTTC
The DNA here is from genome assembly GCF_019320065.1 of Cervus canadensis. Classification (NCBI taxonomy): domain Eukaryota; kingdom Metazoa; phylum Chordata; class Mammalia; order Artiodactyla; family Cervidae; genus Cervus; species Cervus canadensis. The sequence goes on from NC_057387.1 coordinate 1,198,092, forward strand.
CTTCTGGCGGCGGTTACAAAACCAAACACGTATTACCTCCTTTTCCATGTTAAGTTGATCAGCAATCATGGTGATTTCTTCCGAGGTAGGCTTTTGATTCTGAAGGGGAAAATAATAAACTCATCTGTTGGAAAAACTTTCTGAACTACAGGCATAACCATGTCATTAAACGAATAAGCAAACGGGAAGAGAAACAAGAGAGTGAAGTTGGGCTATACAGGGCCATATGACTCCACTTCTAACAAAAAACTTCTATATTCTAATAAACATACATTTATTAAATGCAGTCATATTAACTTAGAATATTATTCTTGAATATATATATGTATATTTGTAAGGGCAATTAATCATGAATGAAATTAATGCTTTATTTATTAGTGGGAATTTAAGAATTTTTCCAGTGCTTCACACACATAATCTCATTTGGACAATGTGAGGAAGGTAAGAGTTCTGGTTCCAAACAGTAGAATTTAGCCAAACCAAACTACTTGCGTTTTCCCTGTACATAACATTAGTATTACACAGATAATCCCATGTTCATGAAAAGTAAAATCCTCACTAACCTCCAAGAAACTCTTCTCTAAGGCCACACGAATGTTGGTCTCTATGCTGGTGCGTTTCTTCCTCCTACGGTTCAAGCCCTCAATTCCCATCCCTGGAGAATTCAGGGCACTTGGGCTGGAGAGAGCTGAATCAGATGAGAGGTTCTCTGTAAGAAGGAAGAAAACATGTAAATCAAATTAGCTGAGCATGATTCATGCACATAATATACATATTAACAACAACAACCAACCAAAATATTTTAGGCTTAAAGCAAGTATGGAAGGTTATTATAACTTACATTAAAATATGCTCACTACCATGGATCTTTCCACTGCTCTTATTGGCATTCTCTGTCTCAGGATGGTTCATTATATTGTCACTGCTATTCTTTGATTTGTTTCTGACAAAGCAGTCTACTACTCCTCTCTATACTCTAAGCTCTACCTCTTCTGCTTTTATGAGACAGCTCTGCTCTTCTGTTTTGGTTTTGCTTGCTCTTTTATTTATTAACTCTAGGGATGAAAGGAAGAAAACTTGGAAATTATTGACTGTCAAATGTTTATCTTGCAAATGACCTCTCATTTTATTTCACTGGTATTCCTTCTCCTTCCCCTCAAACCAAACAATGAAACACTTTTAAACCATTTGAAATTTAAACAAGATTCAGTCATTTAATAGTTTAATGACCCTGAGCATGTCAGAGACATCTCTGAGTTTCTTTCCACTCTATGTTCTACGAAGGGAACAGACCAGTGGTTCTCACCTGTGGAACTCAGTAAGATTACAGATGCTGAGGCCGTATGTAGAACAACGAAATCAGACTGTTCAAAGCTGGGAGTAACAGGTTTGTCTTTGCCAAACACCTGAATTTTGTTCACATCTACAATGAGAACCACAGTCTAGGGGATCTCTATGATTCTATGACTCAAAATTCAAAATTTCCAAAGGGAAACCGCAGCACGAAGCATGTAAGTTAAAACTAACAGCTCAATTTTTTTAACGTATAAAAAGGTGGTCATTTTAAAAAAATTAAAGTATAATTGATTTACAATATTCTGTTGGTTTCAGGTATATAGCAAAGTGATTCAGTTATAAATACATTTTTTCAGATTGTATTTCACTATAGAGTATTACAAGATGTTGAATATAATTCTCTGTACAATACAGCAGCTCTTTGTTGCTTATCTATTTTATGTATAGTAGTAATTTGTATTTTTTGTATTTATTAAACCCATACTCCTAATGTGTCCCTCCCTCCTTCTCCCATTTTTGGTTAACTATAAGTTTTTTTTCTATGTCTGTGATTCTGTTTCTAAATGAATACAGATTCATTTGTATTATTTTTTGGATTCCACACATAAGTGGTATCATATAGTAGTTGTCTTTGACTCATTTACTAAATATAATATTCTCTAGGTCCATCCATGTCGTTGCAAATGGTAATATTTCATTCTTTTTTATGGTTGAGTAATAGTCCATTGTATATACATACCAGTGTGTGTGCTCACTTTTAATAACAGAGCAGAAATACTATCAGGAACAAGCTTATAAAAATCCATGGAGGAAGAACCAATAAACTTGTCTTTCAAGTTTATTTAAATACATAGGCCTTCTTATCCTCTTCACCTTCCTTCAACCATCTCTCATTCTGGGCTCAAATACAAGAAATGTTCCAAAGCTAAAAACTATTGCTGATTATGTAACCTTGCAATTACTAGACTGTTTAAATGAATTAGATCTCTAATTTATGCAGTCATAATTTATGTTGATCCTCCCAAGATTAGTGAGCTTCAAGATTCTGTAGTATCAATAATGTAAAAAGAAATATAATCCCCATTTATACAACAATCCCTCCTGTAAAATTTCAATGAACAACAAGGAAATATATATATTTTTTAATATATTCACCCACCTGCATCATTTAGCCACTTCTCCAAAAGTGGCTTTAATTTGCACATGTTCTTAAAGCTGAGGTTCAAGGCTTCAAAACGAGAGATGGTAGTTTGGCTGAAGTCATTTCCATACAGTTTACCCATAGCAAGCCCAACATCGCCCTGCACAATAATACGGGAATAGGAAAAGAGAGAGAGAGAACATTCATGTAATGTTTATGGTCTTTACTCGAGGGTGCTGCTCCAGTAACTGTTCTAGACAAAGAATCAACAATCATTCCATTTACTGGGTTCCACAAAGACATCCATCCCTACGCTGAGCACAGTCTGCCAGTGAAGGTTCTTGTTAATCAGGCCTCAGTGGTGAAAACATTCCAAACCGTCCCATGCTCCTTCCACGTTGAATCTGTTCTTAATAATTGAAATATCAAGTATTTCTGCCAACTCTCAAAAGGTAGTGCTGCTATTCTACCAAGTCATTGACGCAACCACAGTGATCTACGTAATCTTTAAAAACCAGTTAACCTGTATCACCTACAGGGTTAACAGATGTAACTGTCTGGATAACCTTAGATATTTCTGAACTAATCCAACTTCACATAAATCACTTTAAATCTTAGAAATTATGCTTCGTTCTTTAATTTTTTTCCTGTAAAGTATTTCTGGAAGCTGTTAGAAAAAAATCTCCTTTGTGCTCTTAGTTTGGATTTCAAAGTTTGTTACAAAAACCAGGTATTCTAAAAAGACTACTTCTGTAACCATTATAGAAATTCACAGTAGAGAGTTTTGACCCATTTAGTCAAAACCTTTATGGGCACTGGAAACTTGGTAACCTTATAGCAATAGAACAATGATCCCTTGAATATACTGCAAAAAATATCTTTCTCTATAAGCCTTTGAAATGTATGGAGGGCTTTTCCTCCAGCTGAAACCTCTCTTATTGTATATATATAGGTAATACAAAGTGTTAGTTGCTCAATTGTGTCTGACTCTTTGTGATCCCATGGACTGTAGCCTCTGTCCTTTGGATTCTCCAGGCAAGAATACTGGAGTGGGTTAGCCATTCCCTTCTCATGGGATCTTTCTGACCCAGGGATCGAACTTGGGTCTCCTGCATCACAGGCGGATTCTTTACTGAGCCACCAGTTAAATAATAGAAATAATTCACACTCTCATTTCAAATAGTTTAGTGACAAGACAGAAAGGCAACACTTCTGGTCCAAAATACTACATAGCTAATTCTACTAAGACAGCCAACTCCCAACTATCTTGGCAACACTCGTTTTGAATTAGGAATATCTAACTCCCTTGATTTATCTCCCCTACAAACTACCTTTTGGATAGAACATTGTCTATTAGCACTTACATAAAGGGTTAGTCAGTGAAAAGAAAGAATATTTCTTTTTAAACTCCATTTCCTACTGGTGAGCAAATTGTAACAAAGAGCTTAACAGAGGAGAAATGTTGGATAAAGATAAAATGAGACTTTGAGAATACCTGAACTCCAACTGATCTATATTCTAATCTTTCCCATAGAATAGCTACCAGCTGCATGTATATTTTAAATTAATTCAAAGCAGATAAATTACAATTTTAGTTCCTTAGCACCACTAGCCACCTTTCAAGTACTCAATAGGCACATGTGGATAGTGGTTATCCTACTGGACAGCACAGATACAAAATCATAAAAGGTTTTATTGACAGCTGCGAATATACTATCTCATAGAAGCGGAACAGAAGCAGACCATCACATTTAAATAATTTCGTTGACTAAAAAGCAACAGATGCCTCGGTTAATGTACTAATTTTCACTAATTTGATATAAGCTTGGTTTAGTGCTTTTGTAACACACAACCACCTTGGGTTCTCCTCACAGAGTAAATGTTTCAACAGTTAACTCATACATAATCTGAACTAAATAATATCCTTTGATTTTTTTTTTAAAGCAGAGAAGAAAAGGAATGAAGATTGAGATTAGGAAATAATGAATGTATCACATGTGAGGGATGGTGTTAGAATATGGCATGCCTTCTAATTATGTAATAACATCTACAGCAGTCCTTTAATAACAAATTATGTAGTTAGAAAATACTGTTTGAAACACCTAATAACATGTATATATACTCAGAGAACAGTAATTTGTTTGTTTCAACTAATAACTCGAAAGTCTAACTTATCCTCTGAGTGAATGTGTATAAACTGGATACAAAGCAATGTTTTAAAAAACTACAATTGAAGTATCTGACATAAAACATGTTGATCTTCCCATTCTGCATCACTAATGTGTGCCTTAATCCACACAGCCAAGGTTTGTGAAATGTTGCCACTGCTAAGTCAAAGTTATTTTGAAAAATAAGGAAGGGGTGTGCCAAAGAATAGGATAAACCCATAAGCAGAACACCAGATCACAGGGAAGCTCCTTTATCAAAAAAAGAGAGAGGGACTTTCTTGCTAGTGCAGTGGTTAAGAATCCGCCTTGCAGTACAGGGGATGTGGGCAGCGAGATCCCACATGCTGCGGAGTAATGAAGCCCGTGCATTACAATGAGAGCCCACATGCCATGTGAAAGATCCTGCGTGAGGCGATGAAGACCCGTATGCCACAATTAAGACCCCATGCAGCCAAATACACAAATACTAAAAAAAAAAAAAGGAAAGAGAAAAAGAGAGAGAAACAACCCTGGCAATGTGTTGGGTCAAACGCCGCAGAAAGGCAAACCACTATTTGGTATAAAAGTTCAAGGTTTTTAAAAGCCTTAACAGCCTTGCCCTATCACTTGGGCAACAATCTCCTAGGAAACGAACAGTAAGCTACACTGAGAGCTTTAGAGCTGCAGCACTGCTAAACATGCCAACCTTACACTTATTTAAGCCTATTAGTTTATTTCTGTCAACCTAGTTCTATATTATCTTAGCTTTCTTTTTAAAAGCCAGTCAGATGGTTTAGATAGTTCAAAAGTACTAAAATCTTTGTGAATTATAGTTTGTTTCTTCATAACTGAGACTCTTCACAAATACGCATTTTCTCTAAAATTTTTATATCTATTAAAAAACATTTTATGTTCTCAATATATAATGTTTGAGCAAAAATAAATTACCAAAGAAATATAAGGAACAAAACGGATATCATCCTTGATTTTTCATCTACCAGAGTAGGTGGTATGTTACTACACTTTCAACATGAAATAATTTGGATAATATTTTAGTGCTGGCTTAGATTTTAAACAGTAATTATATTCTCTGGGGAAAAAACCATCAGGCTTTTCCTGATTCTATTGAAACACCCAATCTAATCTATACTTCAGTAATTTTATTTCACCTAATGATCTTGCTATGACCAGTGCATTCTCTTGGCAGAACTCTATTGGCCTTTGCCCTGCTTCATTCTGTACTCCAAGGTTAAATCTGCCTGTTACTCCATGTGTTTCTTGACTTCCTACTTTTGCATTCCAACAACACAACAGAAGACTCTACACATGGACATCACCAGATGGTCGACACCGAAATCAGACTGATTATATTCTTTGCAGCCAAAGATGAAGAAGCTCTATACATTCAGCAAAAACAAGACCAGGAGCTAACTGTGGCTCAGATCATGAACTCCTTATTGCCAAATTCAGACTTAAATTGAAGAAAGTAGGGAAAATCACTAGACCATTGAGGTATGACCTAAATCAAACCCCTTTTGACTATACACTGGAAGTGAGAAATAGATTTAAGGGACTAGATCTGATAGAGTGCCTGATGAACTATGGATGGAGGTTTGTAACAATGTACAGGAGACAGGGATCAAGACCATCCCCCGAAGAAAAAGAAATGCAAAAAGGCAAAATGGTTGCCTGATGAGGCCTTACAAATAGCTGTGAAAAGAAGAGAAGCCAAAAGGAAAGGAGAAAAGGAAAGATATACCCATTTGAATGCAGAGTTCTAAAGAACAGCAAGGAGAGACAAGAAGCCTTCCTCAGTGATCAATGTAAAGAAATAGAGGAAAACAACAGAATGGGAAAGACTAGGGATCTCTTCAAGAAAATTAGAGATACCAAGGGAACATTTCATGCAAAGATGGGCTCCATAAAGGACAGAAATGGTATGGCCCTAACAGAAGCAGAAGATATTAAGAAGAGGTGGCAAGAATACACAGAAGAACTGTACAAAAAAGATCTTCATGACCCAAATAATCATGATGGTGTGATCACTCACCTAGAGCCAGACATCATGGGATATGAAGTCAAGTGGGCCTTAGGAAGCATCACTATGAACAAAGCTAGTGGAGGTGATGGAATTCCAGTTGAGCTATTTCAAATCCTGAAAGATGATGCTGTGAAAGTGCTATACTCAATATGCCAGCAAATTTGGAAAACTCAGCAGTGGCCACAGGACTGGAAAAGGTCAGTTTTCATTCCAATCCCAAAGAAAGGCAATGCCAAAGAGTGCTCAAACTACTGCACAATTGCACTCATCTCACACGCTAGTAAAGTAATGCTCAAAATTCTCCAAGCCAGGCTTCAGCAATACGTGAACCATGAACTTCCAGATGTTCAAGCTGGATTTAGAAAAGGCAGAGGAACCAGAGATCAAATTGCCAACATCTGCTGGATCATTGAAAAAGCAAGAGAGTTCCAGGAAAACATCTCTTTCTGCTTTATTGACTATGCCAAAGCCTTTGACTGTGTGGATCACAATAAACTGTGGAAAATTCTGAAAGAGATGGGAATACCAGACAACCTGACCTGCGTCTTGAGAAACCTGTATGCAGGTCAGGAAGCCACAGTTAGACCTGGACATGGAACAACAGACTGGTTCCAAATAGGAAAAGGAGTATGTCAAGGCTGTATATTGTAACCCTGCTTATTTAACAGAGTACATCATGAGAAACGCTGGGCTGGAGGAAGCACAACCTGGAATCAAGATTGCTGGGAGCAATATCAATAACCTCAGATACACAGATGACACCACCCTTATGGCAGAAAGTGAAGAAGAACTAAAGAGCCTCTTGATGAAAGTGAAAGAGGAGAGTGAAGAAGTTGGCTTAAAGCTGAACATTCAGAAAACTAAGATCATGGCATCCGCTCCCATCACTTCACGGCAAATATATGGGGAAACAGTGGCTGACTTTATTTTTCTGGGCTCCAAAATCACTGCAGATGGTGACTGCAGCCATGAAATTAACAGATGCTTACTCCTTGGAAGCAAAGTTATGACCAACCTAGACAGCATGTTAAAAAGCTGAGACATTTTGTCAACAAAGGTCAGTCTAGTCAAGGCTATGGTTTTTCTAGTGGTCATGTATGGATGTGAGAGTTGGACTATAAAGAAGGCCGAAGAATTGGTGCTTTTGAACTGTGGTGTTGGAGAAGACTCTTGGAGTCCCTTGGACTGCAAGGAGATTCAACCAGTCCATCGTAAAGGAGATCAGTCTTGGGTGTTCATTGGAAGGACTGATGTTGAAGCTGAAACTCCAATACTTTGGCCACCTGATGGGAAGAGTTGACTCATTGGAAAAGACCCTGATGCTGGGCAGGAGGAGAAGGGGAGGACAGAAGATGAGATGGCTGGATGGCATCACCGACTCAATGGACATGGGTTTGAGTGGACTGTGGGAGTTAGTGGACGGGCAGGCCTGCGTGCTGTGATTCATGGGGTCACAAAGACTCGGACACGACTGAGTGACTGAACTGAACTGAATGATCTTGCATCATTTTACATAAATGTCATTCAGTTTAATTCTTTTCCTGCTTTATTTGTGACACGTTAATCAAAGAGTAAGTCAGCAGGAATGGTTAGAACAACAAGCTATATACCTACAGGCCTGTTTAAACCATTAAATTCATTCCACTTTAAAAACCCTCTGTTAGGTGACATTTTAAAATTTAATTTGGATTTTGATTAATTTGGAGTTTTCATCTTCAACAGATTCCTATTTAGTTAATCAGCCTCAGTTTGGTATTACTCTGTGTTTCTGTGTTACGTGTTTCCATTACTGCTTTCTTTTCCCCACAAACTATTTTAAACAAGTCTTTCAAATATTTCCCCTTTCAGCTACTATAACAAGAATAAAGTAATCTTTATTTCTCTCATTCTTACTTATATATAACACGAAGGGCTAGAACCAAACGTTTTTCAAACGACACAGCTTAATATAACAGTAAATTATATATTTATACATGAATAAAAATAACGAAAGTCTAAACTTATAAATGCAGGAAATGGCTAAGAAAAAGTTACAGTCCAAAATTAAAAACAAACCTGAGAAATATACTGCTCCCTAGAAGTCTCTTTGGACATGGAATGCAAATATTTGAACCTGGCCAAGGAAGGAAGCCTGTTAAAGGCAGGTTCATCCTACCTGAGTGAATCCAAGTTTGATTCGTCTTTGTTTGAAGGTCTTGGCAAACTGCTCAAGCTCCTCAAGGTCGCTGGGCTCCTCCAAGCTGGGAGTGTCAATCCGCTTTGGTGTTGCCTGGCTCTGTGGAAGCGTCTGAATTGGGGTTGCTGCTATTGTGCGTGTTGGGGTTGCTGGCTGTTAGAAAAGGAACAGAAGAATAAGAACAAACATACACTAAGAAATTTAAGTTTATATCTGGAATGCTGCAAGTAAACAATTTACAGGAACAGCTATACTCAAGAACTATGAAGACCATAAACACTGCGGCAGGTACAACCTAACACCCAGTCAGAAAAGCAGAGTGCAATGTTATATACACCACAATTACAGTTAAGGTTAAACTCGTACATCTGTGGAAAAGACTCGAATATACAAAAATGAAATCCATTATCCTTGAGTTTTCAAATGGTCTGAATACATGCATCTCATGTCATTTAATAAATCAGTCTTCACTTTTAAGAACCTGTATCACAAATATGCCACTTAAACTATAAGTTTCAAAACAGCAGGAACCATCCCTGTCTTATCACTATCGTATCTCCTACTTGTAATAGAATATTATAAAAAATAGGATTATTAAAAACTATTTTAAGGGGGAAAAACAAATCACCTATAGTTTAAATAACTTAATAGCTTCATTTCTGACCATTTGTTCAAGTTTTCCTCCATACAGCTTCATTTTTACACTGTTAAATTTCCATAACCTCTAGACGTTTTCTTCCTCCCTCACTTCTACTGATACATTGTTAACCTTAACTGTAATTATAGTAACAAAATTTTATACTCTGCTTTTCTCCCTTAATATTAGGTTTCAATTTTTTCTACTATGGTGTTTCACTCATCCTAATTGTCAAAGGTGGGCTGAAAGGTAATATTATCAAAATAATTTATTTAACCATTTCTTTATCGTTAGACATTTTTCATTTGTTTTTACTAACATAGATGATACCACAATGAAACACTGTGCATACAGTCATTTTTTTCCACCTTTCTAATTAGTTCTTTGAGATAAATTCAGAAAGGATTATCTGTAACTGGATAAAGAGCATACCATACACAATTTCATGGCTTTTGGTATGCATCATAATGCTGGTTCTCAGTATACAATGTTCTCCACATGACTGGTGTTTGCAATTTTAAAAAATGTTTTACTAATTCAGGAATAAACTGTATTTTGCTAATGCCTTAATTCATATTTCTTATTACTTAAAGCCAAAATTTTCCCATGTGTTAATTATTACCTGTACTCCCTTTCATGTGAATTAACTTCACATCCATAACCCATTTATATATTAATGGTATCCTTATTCTCAAAGAGCTCATCAAATGTTATCGATTAAGCCTTTGTCTGTTGTATTAATAAATATAATTTTCTCGCTCTGCTTTTCTCCTTTTATTTTTCAGTGTACGTAAGTTATGAATCATCATTTGGGTGAACTATTTTTTCTTCCTAATATCTGCTGTTGCTTCAAATCTGAGAAAGCTTTGACTTATTTCTAGCTTGGATAAAATTCCTTTTAATATCCTGTTTCTTCTATGTCTATAACAATGTTTAATTATTTAAATCCATCTAAAGTTTATTTGGGGACATAAGGGTATAATCTATCTTGTTTGACTCACAAGCTCTGAGTAGAACCCTCCCTTCTGAGGAATCATTAGTGAGAGGCGCTGCCCTGACTGCATCGTAACTGCTCAGTTAAGCCTTCCTGTGAACAGAAGCCCAGGTGAGAGATTACAGGACAGGATTACAGATGAAGTCTCTGGTTATGTGCTTTTTTTCTTATAATTTTAATGTGTCATATACCCCTAAATTTTACCTCATTAGTAATATGCTCTCTCCAACTGAACTAACTGCTCCTGAAAACTACATAATAGGAATTACACATGCCTACACTTCGGATAAGCTCTTCTCTACCGTCCCTCTTCAATGAAGACAACAAAATTAATCTCTCTGGCGTGCTGACACTGAGAAAATTTTAACCTGACCACCTGGAGGAGCCCAAAACTTGACCAACCAAGTTAAGAGTCCTATGTGGTTATAACTTTCCACTGAGACTGGTTGATGGTTAGAGATGTGTCTCAACTATCAGACAATTGCTTTATTTCCAGGCTTGAAGTAGCCCCATTCTCAAATAATAAAGGACTAAAAATAGCTTGGGTACCTTTTGGTGGAGTGGTTACAGATAAGTTACCCCAACTCCAGAAACCTCAGGCTGGACTGGGCCAGATCTAGAAATAGTAGAGTAAAATTCAGTGAGCAGGGGTCAGGATGACGCTATCAGCCCTGCCACTGTTTACAAAGCTCACAGGTCAGAAAGGAATTGCCACTATAGGTTTTCTTTTCAACCTCATTTTCGTAATTCAGCTTATTCACAATTAAATGCACCATTTAAAAGTGTACAGTTGGATGGGTTTTGACAACTATATTTAGTCATAAAACTGCTATAAGCGATTAAGATGCAGAAAATTTCCATCACCCTCAAAAGTTTCCTGGGCCCTTTGTTGTCAATCCTCACCCCTAGCCCCCATCCCCTGGCAACCACTGATTTGATTTCTGTCCCTACAGCTTTGTCTGTTGTAAAATGCCATATAAATTGAATCATGCAGTATACAGGTTTTTATGTTTGTCTTCTTTCACCTGATATAATGCTTTCGAAATTCATACATGATGTTGAATGTATCAGAAGTACATTTGTTTCTATGGCTGAGCAGCAATCCATCATATAGATATGTCAAAATTTATGGTATCTATTCACCAGTTGATGGATGTTTAGGCTGTTCATAAAAGCTCTATGAACATTCATATACAGGTCTTTGTGTGAGCAAATGCACTCATTTCTGAGAGTACAGCTGCTGAGTCATGAGGCGTATTTAACTTGAGAAGAGACTGCCGAGCTCTTTCCTAAAGTGTCTGCATCAATCCGCAACCCCAGTGGCAATGTTTAAGAGCTGGGTTTGCTTATATTCTCATCAACACTTGGTACTATCATAGTCTTTTTAATTATGCCTGTTCTTCTGGTATGTAGTGATATTTCATTTGCATTTTCCTCATGACTGATAATTTTGAGCATCTTTTCATACACTTATTGGGTATTTAACATGCCTTCTTTGGTAAAATATCTTCAAATACTTTGCACACACCCCCTTAAAAAAAAAACAAACAGGTTGTCTTATTGCGTTGTATGAGTTCTTTATATAAACTGGATATAAATCTTTTATTAGATATAAGTTTCAAGAATATTTTCTTCCAGTCTGTGGCTTTTCTTTTCATTCTTTCAACAGAAGCTTTTAATTTTTATGAAATTAAATGTATTACTTTTTTTCTTTTATGGTTAGTGCTTTTTGTGTCCCACTTAAGAAATTACCTTATCCAGGGACACAAAGATTTTTCCTTAAGTTTTTTTCTAGAAGTTTAGGTCTGCATTTAGGTTTAGGTTTAGGTCTAAAGTTCGGTTAGGTTTAAGTTTAGGTCTCCATTTCAAATTAATCTTTGTATATGACTGTGAAGGAGAAGAGGGTGACAGAGGATGAGATGGTGGGATGGCATCACTGGTTCAATGGATGTGAACTTGGGCAAACTGCGGGAGACGGTGAGGGACAGGGAGGCCTGGCGTGCTGCGATCCACGGGTTCCCAGAGTCGAACACGACTGAGCAACAACAATAATATCGTGTGAGATAAGGAGTGAGGTTCTTTTCTTTTTTTTGCCTATGGATAGCCAGTTGGCTCTCGATATGCAAGTCTATTGGACTTCTGCTCTATTTCTATTCACATGCCATTATCACACTGTCTTTCTTACCATAGTTTTTTTTTTTTCTTATCATAGTTTTATAATAATTCTAGACAACAAGTAACCCTTTAACTTTCTCACTTTTCAAAACTGTTTGGCTATTCCATGACCTCTTCAATTGTGTACAAATGTTAGAAACATAATACATATTTCTTCAAAGAAAGCCTGTAGATATTAATTGGGATTGTGTTGAATTTATAGATCAATTTGGAGAGATCTTATTTTACCAATCGAAGTCTTCATGAACACATTACATCTCTCCATTTACTTAGGTTTTCTTCAATTTCACTTAGCAAGATTTTGTAGTCTTCAATGTATAGGTCTTATAAACGTTTTGTTAAATTTATTCTTAATTAGTGCAAATATTTTTCTTAATTTCAATTTCCAAATGATTTTTATTAATATACAGATTTTTGTTTATTGACTTTGTATCTTGCTTGCTAAGTTACGAATTAACTTTGCATCATACTTGCTAAGTTCACTTATGAATTCCAGCAACATTTTTGTACATTCCTCTGAATTTTCTACATAGACAAGCATGTGGTCTGCCACAGGAGACCCTTCCTTTCTAACCTACATGTTCTTTATTTTTCTTATCCTACTGCATTGCTAGGCTCTTCAGCACAATGCTGAATAAAAGTGGTAACAGTGCATAACTTTATAATTTTTTTTTTTTTTTTGGCAGATGCCTTTTAGTAGGTTGAGTAAGTTACTTTCTGATACTAGAAGAGTTTTTTTTTTTTTTAAATCATAAACAGTTGTTGAATTTTGTCAAATCTAGTAATTTGTTAGTATTAAGTGATAACTTCCACAGTTATGAACAAAGAGAATCAGAGATGGAAGGGGAATTGAGGATCAGCTAGTTTAATCACCTACTTTACAGATAAGGAAACGCAGGTGCAGAAAGGAGAAATGATATGCTCAAAGTCACAGCTAGGAAAGAAACAGAACTAGGTCTAAAGCCTAAACCTCTAGATGCCTAAACTTGTACTTTTCCTATAGTTAAACTCTGGAAGAAATTAGCTAAAGCAACATATGAAAGTTGAGATGGAATAAAACACAGAGATAAGAGTTTCTTGGCAGTTTCTGAGAAAGAGCAAAGAACAATGACGGCTTTAACTGAGGCGCTAGGTGTCTAGTTCAAGTGGTAATCTCTACTGTCATTTATCAGGGGGGAGGGTGGTTAAAGAGCCAGAATGCATTACTCATTCAGTACTAACAGTTATTCTTTATGAACATGTAAGAAAATAGGGACTCGTTGAAGGTTTTCAAAGACTACATCAATTTGGCAGCTTTTTTTTAATGAAGCTGATAAACCTAGCTTTGAAATTTTGGTGAGTTTTTAAAAACTATTTGAATTATTTTTATTAGGGAGCTGAATTAGACACAGCCCCAAAGTATCTCAAGACAACAGGATAAAAGAAAGTAACCCTCAGGAAGAAAACTGACCTGGGAGGTGAGGGCGATGCTTGGCTGAGACTGTAGGAGGTTGGCTTGGCTTTGCTGAGGTAGTTGTGTTAAAAGATTTTGCGCTTGCAGGAGACCTACAAAACACAAACATGTTATGTCCAACATTAAAGATTACATTGAACATACGGCATAAGAAAGTGAAGTGAAAATTTTCAACTGATATCCTGATAGTCCTACTCGTCTTAAAACTCTTAAGGTCTTATCTGCCTACAATTCAGTCTTATTAAATACAATTTGGGCAAGAAGATACGGAAAAATGTAAAACTGGTATATGTCTTTGGTATAACCTAACTTCTCTGGTTGATCAATTTTTTTTTTATTTTAGGAAGGAATGGATGAAAGTGAAGAGGTATTTGAAACTCTGAAGAAAAAACACAAAGCTCAACTTCTTAACCCAAAAGTCATTAGAAACTGTTAGTATATGCTGGACCAGAGAACTGTTTAGTTCATTAAAGGGGCAGGCTATCTTATCCGTTAAAAGTGGAATAGGTATGTGTATAACAAAAGATTTTTGAATGATTAAGAAAAAAGGCTAAAAAACAAATAATGAGGAAGCAGTAATGCACTAATATTCCTTGGGTTGAAGCCTCGATACTCTAATACTGTGTACAGAGATTCCATTAACCAGCCCAGCAAACATGATTGCACTTATACAGAAATAACACAACAACAGTTGGCACTAAAAGGCCTTGAAGATTTTTTTTTGTAACTCCCTGAATTTGTACAGTTTCTAACATGATACCCTCTTTTTCTTAAACTTCAAAAGAAAACCAATGATTGTTAGAAGCATATACTTTCAATGCTCAAATCCTCAGCCCACATTCTTTGAACACATTCCCATGAAAAACTATCAAAACATTAGAAGCAATGTATCCAATATATGTTCCGCAGTTGAAGAATTTCATTAAGACTTTTGGTCAAACTCACAGTACTCCTTACTCAGTAAGCACATGAAAGGCAGGGAGTGATGACCTTCAATAATGAGGTATGCATGACAAAGTTTTTCTCAACATGAATATTGAGCTTAAAGTTAGATAAAATTTTTAAAAAACCACTGTTTTAATGTACAGCTTCCGGGCCAAAGTATAATAGTTACCATCTGTGTCACACAAGTGGACAGCCTTGGTGTACCACTAATGACCTTTAAGGAGGGGCTCACCCTGCTGGCCCTGGGGCGTCTGTGAGATGATAAACTGCGCTGGTTGCAGGTTGGTTGTTGGATGGACCAATACAAACTGCTGCAGGTTGAGATTCTGCTGTTGAAGTTGTTGCAGTTGTTGCAGATCCTAAAAAAGCAGGATTAAAACATGGATTGGAGATTCTGAAATAAAAGTGTGCTTAATCTTAAGGTTCCCAGATGATGAGTTCTGTCATCCAAATAAAAAAAGAGTTAATATTTGACATTATTATAAACTCCTAACAAGGATGTGCTCTGGATATGTTCCAAAGTATATGAATAAACCTGGAGCTGCGACAAGGACATGCTATTTCTATGAGCGTATATTGTGTCATGACTTATGCTAAAACTAAATTTCAATAGTTAAATGCTTATGGTTGTATCTTTAGCACGTAGAGACCGACATGAGCTTTAAAAATCAAGTGAGAAAAGAATATGTTGCTATTTTAAGTGACTGAATTTCCTCTTGTAGAGCAAAAGTGTTATGTCTGAACCTGCACCAATAAATTAAAAGACGTATGAAGTTTGGCACCAGCCTAACTCAACTAGAAAACAGTGCATAAATTTTTAAAAAAGCTATCCATATAAAAATCTGATCTATAACATATTAAACTTGCTTATATTGGCTTATTATTTCATAATTTTTAATGTCCTTGCATGCATATTATCTTATTAGAATAATGTCAAGGTAGAGTCTCACAACTTAGACATGAAAAACATTTATTTGGTAATGAAAAAAATGGGCAAAATAAAAACTATTACATAATAGTCATAAACATTAGTCTGACATCTATTCTGTACTTATAGTTTATTGACTTTTTTTTTAATCTTTAGTTAAATTCTAGCTATAATTTAAGCCCAGTCTGAGTCTTCTCTGGTGGTGTAAAACAATTATCTGCATTGGACTCATAATAACTCTTCATACGTTTCACTGATGTGACTACTACTTTTTTCCTCTCCTTGAGATAAAGGTTTCCATTTACTTTTCCTCCTTGGTAGAACTGTCTATGCCTCTCTAAATAAATTTTTATTACCTCTGGATACTCTGCCCTAAAACGCAAAAATTAAAGCCAAACAACACTCCAGTGCAGTTCTGCACAAAGCTAATCACCCTGTAGCAGAGGTGATTCCCAGCTGCTCTCACACGGGTGGCAGCATTCACTGCAGAGCACACGAGAGAACGCATGCCTGCCGTAATTAGCTAATTAAATAAATACAGTAATCCTCTGCTCCAGAAATATGCCAGCTAATTATTCAAGAATTGCCACCTAATATAAAGTTATTCAAATAATCAGTTATGTGTTTATAATACCAACTCAAATAAGCAAACAAACGTATTATTTCTAGTTCAGTAGTAAGGAAGGTTTCATCACTCACCTCACTGAGTTAGAGCTTCTCAGGCCTTTAAACGCCCACACTAGCAATCAGAAAGTGAACTTACCACCAGAGAAAACCTGCCATTTCACTGCCCCCTTCCCGCCCCGGCTGTGAGGTCCCTCACTCACCTGCGCGATCTGAATGGGCTGAGACAAGGGGATCTGCGTCATGGGCGTGGCGGCGGAGGCGGAGATGGTGGCCCCGGCAGCGCTGTGCTGCTGGCTGGCGGAATGCTGCTGCACGGCGGCCGCCAGCAGCTGGGCCTGGGCCTGGGCCTGCTGGAGCAGCAGCTGCTGCTGGGCTGGTGTCAGGGTCAGCTAGACAAGATCAGGACCGGCAGTTGGAAAGGGCTGAAGGAGATGGGCCCCTAGCGCAAGCCAACTGCTTTGAAGTAACTCAAGTGGTGTTAAACCACAGCTACCCAACTTCATATGGCAAGTAGGAGGCTAAAACGGTCATCAGTGACCAAGCTACCGTTACTTTCAGACCATTTACATTAAAATAGTGGTCCTCACTCTGGACTTAGTCATTCAAGCTTGCCCGAGGCCCAAGGGTTCAGGCAAAAAAAGTAATTAACTAGTAAGCAAGGAAGAAAAGAATCAATATTGACAGGAAATGAAAAGAAATTTACACCCAACAGAACAGCAAGGATTAGTGATATGAGTAAGGAACAAGGATGCTGATTTGACCAGGAAAGAACTGATAAGGCCCAGCTTCTTCTAATTAGCATGAATCCCTGCCATATTCCATCACTTTCATTATGTTCTAAGACATGACTAAAGATTATGAGGTCTATTTCTTTTCCAAGTCTCCCTACAGACTCCTCCCCAACAATCTTTTCTGTTACTGAAAGCATTGGGTCTCTGCAACTTTACATCCTCTTTCCAATATATTATCTCTGTGAAAAAGGTGGTGACAGACACTCTCTTTGGATGCAAATGAATCCCAATGCCCAAGTTTGACAGAAGCTCCAGCCACATGAACCTGGATTCCAAGTGTCTCTTACTATTGTCAACACTAGGCACTCAAACAAAACCCAAACAAGAAAACAGGAAATGTATTTGAAGATTTAAACTTGCTTTCAAAATGCAGCTTATTTCAACCACACTTAAAGTGTTAAGTATGTTCTACCTTCTTTTTGGTGACATGTTCTGATCAAATCAAGAAGGAATATTCTGAAGAGCAAGTATGTCATTTAGTGGCATAATCCTTTTTCAAAAAAGGTCCAGTAAAATTTGTGTATTAGACAGAATCAAAATTAAATCATTCAAAATCCCAATACCCATCAAGATAGATGTTTATAAATATTTTATATAATATGTAAACATATTAATTTCTACTAATGGGATTTTGTAAAACAATTCTGCAATGACTCTTAAAAGAGCCTTCCACTACCAAAACATACTTAACTGAAATGAAGGAAATAAAATATTTTGTAGGTTGATGTGATATGAACTGAATAACAAACAACTCTTCCTTACCACTCCTCTTGACTCCCCCACAAAAGATAATTTAAGACACAAATTTTCAACATTGGAAAATATTTTTAATGGGGCTTCTAAGCAAAGACATCCGAAAAGCTAAAAGCTTAATATACTTGCACAGGTCAATTTACTACCAATATTGAAAGAGACATGTGTACCCCAATGTTCGTCACAGCACTGTTTACAGTAGCTGGGACATGGGAGCAACCTAAATGTCCAGCGGCAGATGAATGGATAAGCTGTGGTACATATACACAATGGAATATTACTCAGCCATTAAAAAGAATGCATTTGAATCAGTTCTAATGAGGTGGATGAAACTGGAGCCTATTATACAGAGTGAAGTCAGTCAGAAAGAAAAACACCAATACAGTATACTAACGCATATATATGGAATTTAAAAAGATGGTAAAGATGATCCTATATGGGAGACAGCAAAAGAGACACAGATGTACAGAACAGACTTTTGGACTCTGCGGGAGAAGGCGAGGGTGGGATGATCTGAGAGAATAGCGCTGAAACACGTATATTATCATATGTGAAATAGATTGCCAGCTCAGGTTTGATGCATTGACAGGGTGCTCAGGGCTGGTGCACTGGGACAACCCTGAGGGATGGGATGGGGAGGGAGGTGGGAGGGGGGATCAGGATGGGGAACGCATGTGCACCCATGGCTGAGTCATGTGAATGTATGGCAAAACCACTACAATAATGTAAAGTAATTAGCCTCCAATTAAAGTTAAAAAAAATTTACTACCAATAAAAACAGATGACATTTATTGAACGCTATGACATGCCAGACACTGTTCTATGAGTTTCACCTACATCATTACTCTTAATCTCTAAAACAATACTGTGAGCTAAGTATTATTAACATCTGCATTTAACTGAAGGAAACCTGAGGCACAGAGAGATGAATCAGCCAACACAGTATACTGAAGAGCTGGGATAAGACAGCAGAGGTTTCATTTTAGAACACTATGTGTGTGCTCGGTCACTCAGTCATGCCTGACTCTTTGTGACCCACGGACTGCAGCCTGCCAGGCTTCTCTGTACACTGAATTTTCCAGGCAAGAATACCGGAACAAGTTGCAATTTCCTACTCCAGGGGATCTTCCTGACCCAGGGATCGAACTCGTGTCTCTCGCATCAGCAGGCGGATTCTTTACCACTGAGCCACTTGGGAAGCCCCTTAGAACACTATACAGTAATTTAAAATGTTTTTCTTTTATAGGTACTAATCCATTCTTTAACTTCTACTCTGCAGTGATGTTATAACTTCAAACTAACAACCACTGATACAATTTCATCACTGTAACTATTTCAACCACGGGAACATGATTCCACTGCATGATGAAGCAACAGTTGAAACACTGGTTTAAAAAAGTCCTTAAGTTTACCCAGAGCCTATCTGCCATAGTAAGAACAAATACACTCATGACAACTCATGAAAACTCATAACAAGGACAGCTCTTTTTTCTGAGCTGTTTACAATGTAGAGAATTCCTTTAAAGACATATGCCAGGTATAGCCATGTATCTGCTACAGTCAACAGATCTAATCAGATATTGGCCAATGGCAGTTTGACACAGAGAAAGTTTATTACAAATCTCAGTGAAAACTTACCCCGGTTATCTGTCCTCCAGCCAGCATAAGCTGGGTCTGGGGGATGGCCGCCTGCACTGAAGGCTGCTGGGAAGGCTGGCTTGGCTGCTGTGAATCCCCCGATTCTTCACTAGGTTTAGACTGAGGGGTGGGGGGAGAAAAAAAGATTTAATCACTGATTTTTTAAAAGTACTAATTCCATATCTTAAGATTTAAAACACAGACTTATCTAATCATGAGTTTTCCAAATTCACATTTCCTTTCTTATCAATCTTTGTCTTTTCCTAATTTTATGTATTAAGTTTTCAGATTTTTTATTCCAAAACCAGCAAAGCTGCTTAGTTTTTCTTAATTTTTAAAAATTTTCAATAATTCTTCTTAATTTTTAAGAAGAAAAAGTAATTTGGTCTTCTGCTAGTCGACAGAATTTTTCATAAACACAAATCCTTAACTCTGGAAATAAGGAGTAAGAATATGTAATGAAATGAAAATATGTAAGAAACATATTTTCAACCTGTTTACACTAGACAGACCCTCTATCTCAACATTTTGACATGTCTTTGGTGGTCAGTGTAATACTTCCCTATATACCATCTCAGAAATTGATTATTTGACCCACTGAACTTTTCAACTAACCTTTTAAAGAACTATAAATTTAGCATTCCCCCATCAAATAACACACAAGCTTAGAGGGAAATGCTGCAGCCAAGAGGGAAAGAGAACATGATCCTGAAAGGGGCACTGAGAGAAAATTTTATGGTAATTAAAACTGGTTATGCAGAGCATTAAAATTCTGCCTAGATTTGCATATTTCCCACCACCTGTTTTGGGGACTGCAGTGAGGCTAATTAACATAAAGGCTCTGATTAATTCTGCCAGTCACTGAGAGATAATTACAGTTCAAGACTGTAAACATTCCACAGTGGAGATACAGCCTGTTTGCCAACATCTCTCTAAGGGATAAAAGTTTACCATGGCAACCAAGGCAATTTTCCACCTCCTCTCCCTCAAAAGGGAAGGTCACATTATCTCCTTTTCTTTTCTCTTCTCGTCTCCATGTGTTACTAGGTCCATATTTCACTTGGTTTCATGGAATGCTCAGTCCAAGGTCTTTAGTCATCAGCAACACTGAAATCAACCTTCCAGAATACTGTTTTTCTCTCTCGACTGTTAGTTACCTAAACACTATAATGAAAGGAAGCAGCAGGTTGACTGAAGTATTATGGAGTAATGCATAAAAAGTGAACTTTGCATGTTATGCTGAATGGTTCATAAGAACAAAGCACCCAGATTTAAGTTTTGTCTTTAAATTTGACTGTATGAAGCCCATTAATGTTTATAAATAGGTTTAATTGCAATTCTCACACTCATGACATGGCAGAGCAGAGAAGAACCTTGGCAATCTTCAAACTCATCCACTTAAATACATGCAGTTGCCCCTTGGTATCTACAGAGAATAAGTCCCAGGACCACCCCCACACCCCCAACCCCCTGCCCCAGACACCAAAATCTGCAGATGCTGAAGTCCTTCACAGTCAGCTCTCTGTACCTCCAGATATGGAACCCAGGGATAGGCAGGGCTGACTGTCTAAGAAAAAATGAGCTCCAGGAGGAAAAGTGACTTGCCAAAATTCATACAGCTAGTGAGTGGCAGCATGAGAATTCAAACCTAAGACTTAGGTCTCTCACTCTATTGTTCTTCCCTCTACTATAATGTTTTCCTAAGAAATGAAAAATGATAAATGGCTGTACAAGTTAGAAACATTTTTACTGAACTTCCAAATAAAACCTTGAAAGTAGACTTTTCTTGTTCACCTTTGGACATTCACAGTGATGTAATATAAAATGGATTTTTATTAATGGCAATGATTATCATTATTTGAATCTTTATGAGATTCAGTAAGAAAAGAGTAATACTTCTAAGTATTTTCATTACAAAATTATTGCATATTCGTTACAGAAAATTAGAAAAATACGGTATAAATGAACAGAAAAATGGATCCACAGTCCCATGTCCCAGCTCACCTGTACATTCAGAGACTGAGCAGCAGCCTGTAAACTTGTTCCAGCGAGCTGGACCTATGAAAGTAAAGCAATTGGAGAAATTCTAATCGAATACTGTTGACATCCATCATTACAGCCTGTTATCAACAAGTTTCTATAAATGTGTGTTTTATTCAGAGCCAAGCATACAAAGAGGTTTACCTTATGGAGTTGAAACTTTATGGAAAAGCTCACAGTACCTCCATCTCCCAGCAGAAAATGCTGTTAAAATTTCTTTTCTGGAGATGTTGTCCCACACTAAATTTGCATCAGCAGGCATGCCACACTTGTATTGGACATTCCTTACATTACATTGTTTGTACTCACAGGATACTTAGTTTCTCAAACCTTAACTCATCTTCCACATTGAGTTAAAGAACATAGAAGCGGGCTACTTGTAGACATTACTTTTACCCTTAAAAACAATCAGAATTATCTACTCATTCTAATTTCAAAATTTCATGTATATAAAAGTAAAAATCTTATATATATATATATATATACACACACACACACCCCACCCACATAGTCAAGTCCTTAAAATATTTATTGTCATAACTCAAAAATCCTAGCTGAAATAAAGAATCTGTCCTATAAGCCACATATGAAAGTCTGTCAGAACAGTTAATAGTAACACTTCACACATTCAAAAAGTTCAAACCATGGTTATATTAAAATAAGGATCATCATGTGGCAACCACGATAATAATAACTGATTCAGGCAACTGTCACTAATTGATGTTCTCACTAATGGGTGAAATCTAAGGAGTAACATGATATTTACATATTCTCTCCCTATCTCTCCATACATATTAATTATAAAGGGTAAAATAGTGGGAAAATCAGGAAGACAAGTGATCACAGTTAAAGCCACCAGTAATGATACATGTTCCTTCTACTATGATGCACTTAGAAGAATACAGTATTATTTACAGTGTATTTCCCTCTAGTTCTAATTGTGATGAAACATCAGTCAAATCTAAATTGATGAACGCTATATAAAACAACTGGATTGTTATATAAACTAGGTTTGAGTAAATGGAAACCTACCCTAGAATGGCAGCAGTGGGAATTAAAAGTAGGAAACATGGAAAGTATTGCAAAAGTACTACACAGGGTCCTGGAAACTGACTGGACATAAATTAAGGGAAAAAAATTACAGATTACTCCAGGGTTCAAATTTGGAAGACTGAAAAAATTTATCATTAACATGATAATTCCATTTTGGATTTAGCACACAGCATCAAGACTTCCTGAACTTAAAGTTTCTTTGTGAATTTATTTCGATCATGATGTTTCTCAGTAAAAATTTGTTGAGGAACACAAGTCTTACAGTACCTCCTTATTAATTATGAGGAAGAAAGTTAGTTACCTTTATAGTAGACAAATCTGACACCCTACCTTAATCAAATGATCAAATTCAGTACAGAATAATGGGACAAGTTGACATGCATGCTGCTGCTAAGTCGCTTCAGTCGTGTCCAACTCTGTGCGACCCTATGGACAGCAGCCCACCAGGCTCCTCTGTCCACAGGATTCTCTAGGCAAGAATACTGGAGTGGGTTGCCATTTCCTTCTCCAAGTTGACATGTACATACATACACAAAATGTATGTGTACAAACACAAACACATAAAGCATATATGGTAACATGGTAATAGTTAGTGATACCAGATGAAGAGCTTCTGGATGAAAACTGTTCTATTGTTATTCAATTTTCCATAGATTTTAAAGTTTCCAAAATAGAAAGTTGAAAATAAAAAGTGAGAGCATCCCTTTACAACTCCATTTGCTAGCTCCCAACATCCTTTGGGCTTCCCTGGTGGCTCAGATGGTAAAGAAACTGCCTGAAATGCAGGAGACCTGAGTTCAGTCCCCGGGTTGAGAAGATCCCCTGGAACAGACATGGAACAATGGACTGGTTCAAAATCAAAATTGGAAAAGGAGTATGTCAAGGCTGTATACTGTCACCCTGCTTATTTAACTTACATGCAGAGTACATCATGCAAAATGCCAGGCTGAATGAAGCACAAGTTGGAATCAGGATTGCCGGGAGAAATATCAACAACCTCAGATATGCAGATGATACTACTATAATGGCAGAAAGCAAAGAGGAACTAAAAAAGAACCTCTTGATGAAGGTGAAAGAGGAGAGTGAAAAACTTGGCTTAAAATTTAACATTCAAAAAATGAAGATCATGGCATCCAGCCCCATCACTTCATGGCAAATAGATGAGGGAAAAGTGTTAACAGTGACAGATTTTATTTTCTGGGGCTCCAAAATCACTGTGGATGGTGACTGCAGCCATGAAATTAAAAGACGTTTGCTCTTCGGAATGGTGAAGCTGAAGCTCCAATACTTTGGCCACCTGGAAGAAGAATTTGGTGAAGAGCTGACTCACTGGAAAAGACCCTGATGCTGGGGAAGATGGCATCACCGACTCAATGGACATGAGTTTGAGCAAATTCTAGGAGACAGTGAAGGACAGGGAAGCCTGGTGTGCTGTAGTTCCTGGAGTTACAAAGGGTCAGACTTGACTTAGCGACCGAACAACAACATTCTTTAAAATGTGGCTTAAAAATTACCCTATGATAAAAATCTTACAATATATGAGATGAGCTAATCATTTCTTTCTCTGTACTCGTAAGTTTTACCATCCGTTCATTCATTTGTTCAACAAGTAATTATTGAACATCTATTATTTTATGTCCATATGTGTTTTTCATTGAACCTCCACCACTAGTACCAATCGGCACTACCAAAATCACTACTGCTGACCTGCACAATTTGCACACTAAACCAGTTCTAGGGTTTACATGAGGTTAAGGTTATATGAGGGTTATATGAGGTAAAGACCAACAAGTTGTGCAAAGTAATGCTTTAACACATAACTGTGAACATAAATCAAGCAGTTGGACACATTCCTAATCTATCTCCCAAATGTTTTCATTGTTTTATTTACTTTCAATTTGCAACCAACTCCCATATCCTCAAACTCTTGGAGAGTCAATATTTGTTTTTATATTCCTTTTCTGTCTATTTTAATGATAACATATGGATGATAGATTTAGAGCCCGCTTTGGACTTAGGAGAAATTCACATAATATAAAAGTAAAAAAGCTGAACCCCAAACCAGGATGTTCACAGTCAGGCAAAGCCTCTAAATGGTTGCCCAAATGTAAATGGTTTGAAATTGCTTTAAAGAAGGAATACGAGCTGTGAACTCAAAGCCTTACACAGCAGGTCTCAGGCAATGGGTGTTAAGTCATTTTGCATGACTTTGTAATTTACTGTTCAATACTTTCAGTGAGTCACCACAGACCACACTCACAAAAACAGTACCCAGTTGTAAATGTATCTGTTCATAACAAGGAACTCTTTATCACACAGCTGTGGGGTCAACAGCTATACAGTCAACTAAGGTAAAGGATTCCCTAGCAACCATTCAGAATGACACAGTTAGATGCTGGTAACACCAGATTTAAATCAACTTTAAAAGTCCCACATGCTGAAGTCACTTTACTAAGCCCTAGCATTCCATGTCTCCATGTTTCACTCTCTCTCACAGCTGAGCAGAACCACCTACCTGATGGAGATGTCCAAGGAAAGCCTGGGCCTGGGCTGTTGAAATCGCTCCTCCAACGGGCACAGGCTGCTTCTGAAAGTCCAGACCATTGGTTTGTGTGCCTAGGAAGCAAGCAAAATGATATAACTATTGAAAACACAAACACTGGAATGAGCACCAGATTTCTCTCAAACAGGTGCATTTATCAAGCACCTGTTTTGTACAAGCATTTTTCTAAGTACCTGTAAGGAGGAAAAGAGATTCAAAAGGATGAAGAAATACAGTAAAATGATTTATCTTCTAAAGACAGGACTGCATGACACGCACATGGATGCAGATAAAGCTTAAGAAACAAAACTATGAATAATAAATTTAATCATAAAATCATGTTAGTTCAAAAGTGAAAGCAGCAATTAGAGCAAGTGGGGTCAGAACAAACATGAGACCTAAGGTGGCTTGAAGAAGAGATTATCGTTATTACACTGCTGTAAAGACTGGTAGAGACAGAGCTCTTACGGGAGTACCAAGGCTCTCTTCAGTCTCTCCTTTCTCGATACATGGCTTGGACAGAAGAAATTAACAGGTGACTTTGCCAAGACTGAGATGAATTTACTCTTAAAATGCTTTAATAAACGACAGTAAAAGCAATCATTTAGATAAACAGAATGATCTTACTAATGTACAGACTGCTGCATACATCTAATTAGCAGGGGCCCTGCTGTCATCATCATTTTCTAACTGTTACGTCAGTCAGCGCCTTTAACCACTTATACCGCAATCTAACGTAGGAACTGGACTAATTTATGGAAAGACATACCACCCCACTACCCAGAAATACTTTCTAAGAACATACTACATTGTTTTCAAATTACTATGTCTAGGTATTATTTAGAAATAACCAGAATGCTTTGTAGTGAATAAAATATAATGGACTATGGGAACCTGCGAGAATCATTGAGTCACATAAACATGGTAGTGAGCTTCCATTTCCTACCACTGGAATATCTCAATTTCTCTTCCTCAGCCTCCGTGTATGTTGACAGAGCAGACCAGTTAGAAAAGAGCAAGCTAGAAACTTAAGGTAGTATTTCTAAAAGGGGGCTAACTTCTGCCATTATATATTCTAGTTAACTTTGAGCAAATGCATCACTTTAATAGAATTAATTAGGTAGATCAGATGACTCACAAGAACTATTTAAGGTTTGAGATAATTATTTAAAAAGTGTACATATATTTCACCTCCTTGAAAAATCTCATAGTGATTGTTCTCTTCTGGTTTTTCCTAAAGTTCCTCATAGATAGGAAATATAGAACTTCTTACATATACATAATTAATGATACTAAGAGTACATGCTTGCATCAAGTAGTGTGAGACACTAGTATGAAATAAAATTTACTTTAAATTTCATAAGCCACAAACAGAAGTTTCACTATTTAAAGTTGCACATTTTTGTCAATGGCTGCTGTCTCCATCTCGATGCAGGAAATCACTACTTATGTCAAGATTCTAAGACTGTGTACCATTAGAGAAACAAGCTCAAGATACATTAAATAAATCAACAAGGCTAAAAGAAGATAAGATTTTGAAAAACAGAGATTAACACATCACCAGTTGAAGTCTTTCAGAAACAAATGTTTCACTCTAAGGAGACCATGAAAATTCCACACACTGGTTCCATTCTTGAGTTCTCATAAAAATAACAAGCTTTTTGTAAATCACAAAGAACTATACAGCACAAGTTTGACTGATTTCTGGTGTACAAAGCCTATTCCAGTGGCCTACACGTAATGCTATTTAAGTTCTCTGCTCTTCCTCTTGGGGGTAAGGAGGGGTGGCATAAAGTTATGGTATCCAAAGCATGGTATGATCAAAACACTGAGATAACAACTCAGACAACCAGAGATCTAAGATGCAAAGGCACACCTTTTTTTTTTTTTTTTTTTTAATTAAAGTGCTGAGGCTCCACTGGGATGTGAGAGGTAGAATAAAGTAGATACTGCATAGAAATCATTCTCGTAAAACATATTCTGAGCTAAAGAAAGGAGAAGGCAACAGATACACACAGGCATAACCTCATCAGACTTCAATATGAAGACAGCATGGAAAAATAGGAACGCTGGGAGCCAAAACCAAATGTGTGCCTGAGAAAACAGCAGCACTCAAAGGAGCAATCAGGGAAACTGAGGTTGGGGGAGAAGGCTGAATTACAGATGCAGATTAGCATAAGACACAGCACTGAGTTTCAGAAACCCTAATAAAACATCTAAGACAAGTCATCCTGAGGAATTTAGAATGACAGAGGTCAGAGCTAAAGAACTTGTAAGGTTATCACTAGAACAGTATTACTGAGGTAAACTTCACACCTCCTTATCTCACTGGTGAAGAAACAGAGATTAAGGAATCTTAAGTGAATTGCTCACAATATCTGAGCTAGTTGGTGGAAGGGCTAAGACAAGGAATAGGTTCCTGATTTTGCATAAACTCACTCATAGAGAAAGGGTAGTTGAAATTAGTAAAGTAAAAAGTCAATTAACTAAGAATGGATATATGTATAGATCTTTCTTAATTAACGATGGGGTTACATTCTGATACAACCCTTCCTAAATTGAAAATAACCTAAGTCAAAAATGCATTTAATACACCTAACCTACAGAATGTCACAGCTTGGCCTGACCTAACTTAAATGTGCTTAGAACATTTTTATTAGCCTACAGTTGGGTAAAATCATCTAACACAAAGCTTGTTTTATAATAAAATATTGACTATCTCATATAACTTAATGGAGAAGGAAATGGCAACCCACTCTAGTATTCTTGACCGGAGAATCCCAGGGACAGAGGAGCCTGGTGGGCTGCCACCTATGGGGTCACATAGAGTCGGACACGACTGACGCGACTTAGCAGCAGCAGCAGCAGCATGTAACTTAATAAATAATGTAATGAAAGTGAAAAACAGAATGGATGCATGGGTGCTGAATGGTTATAAGTGTATCGGTTGTTTCCCCTCCCCCTGCTGCCCAGCACCCAAGACAGTATCATACTGCCCATCACCAGCCTAGGAAAAGATAAAAATTCAAGACTCAAAGTATGGTTTCTACAGAGCCCACAGATTCAAAGTATGGTTCCTACAGAGCCCACAGATTCAAAGTATGGTTTCTACAGAGCCCACAGATTCAAAGCATGGTTCCTACAGAGCCCATAGATTCAAAGTATGGTTTCTAAAGAGTCCATATTGTTTTTGCACGACCATTGGCTGGGACTGTGTACAGAGAAAAGGTTGAAGATAAGAGGGGATCTAATTAGAAGATGTAAAGACAAATAGTCAGAGGAAGCAGTTAAAAAAGTAGGAAAAAGCTCCCTCAAGACTAACATCCTCAGAAGCCAGAGAAGAGAAAGCTGCAAGGATGGGGTACTATGATCAAATGGTACAGAAAATACAAGGATTAAGTACTGAGAAAGAAGAAAGAAATGGATCAAGAATTAATGAAATGGGGGAAAACACATAACAGAAATATCAACTTGGTTCTTTCAAAAGAATCATATAACCTAACAAACTTCTGGTAAAATAAAATAAAAGAAGCAAATAATTTAAGGATAACCAAATGAGCAAAATAAAAAATGTCACAGAAACTAATAAGAAGATATTGTGAACTGATAAAATAAAACTTAAGAGACAGATAACTCTCTAGAAACTTTATCAAGACTGACTCAAGAAAGAAAAAAAAAAAAAACAAAACAAAACCCAAGAGTCCACAGCATTTGAAGAAATTGAATTAGTAGATAAAAATGTTCCTGAAAAGAAAATGAAAAGTCTAGATTATTTTATTCTGCTTGCTTTCAAAAATTCAAGGAAAAAAGAATTGCAATCCTATACAACATTATTAGAGTGTGGTTTTAAAAAAAAAGGAAATACTTCATAACTCATTTTATGAGGCCTTGATACTAAACCTTGACAAAGTATGAAAAACAAAAATCATAAATATATGAAAATATCCTAAATAATAACAAAAATAATCCAGTAGAATAAAATATTGTGACTAAGATGGACTTATTTCAGGAATGCAAGGTTGGTTAGGGGCTAAAAGAAATTCAAATAATGTAAGGGGGTAAAATCATACACTCACCTCAAAAGATGGAGAAAAACATTTAGACAAAAGTCAATATCCACTTATGATAAAAATTCTAGGTGTAGGAAAAGAAAGAAGCTTCTTTAACTTGACAGAGTAAATGCACTCACTTTAAGAACAAGATAAGGGTGCTAGCTATTGGAAGGCTTAGTCAGCAAAATAAGGAAAGAAAACAGTAAGCTGGGGTGAAAAAAACAAACTTTCTTCCTAGATAATTTGATTATGGACATAGAATATTCTAAGGCATGTAACATACAAGATGTTTATCTCTCTCTCTTTAGTCGCTAAGTCATGTCTGACTCTTGTGACCACATGGGCTGGAGCCTGCCAGGTTCCTCTGTCCATGGGATTCTCCGGGCAATAACACTGGAGTAGGTTGCCATTTCCTTCTCCAGGGGATCTTCCCGACCCAGAAATCGAACCCGGGTCTGCTGCATTGCAGGCAGATTCTTTAGTGACTGAGCTATGAGGGAAGCCCAACAAGATGTTTATAAGGACATACAAGATGGCAGAGTAGAAGGATGTGCGCTCATCTTCCCATACGAGAACTCCAAAATTACAACTCGCTGTTGAACAACCACTGACAGGAGAATGTTGGATCCCACCAAAAAATGATATCCCACGTCCAAGGGCAAAGGACAACAAGACGGTAGGAGGGGCAAAATCGCGATTAGAATCAAACCCCATACCTGCCAGAGATGCTTGGAGGGCTCAACAAAACCTTGTGAGCAACAGGACCCAGGACCCCACAGAGACTGAGACACACCTGCCTTTGGGTATCTGAGTGTCTCCTGTGGAGGCATGAGCTAGCAGTGGGCTGCCGCAGAAGCAGGGGCTTTGTGTGTGGCAGACCTGGGTCACACAGCCTGTGGCATAAGCCCTCTTAGAAGAGGTCGCCATTAACCCCACCATAGAGCCGCCAAGCAGACAACCCACAAACTGCAGAACAGTTATACCAATTAAATTCTCGCACTGTTAAGAAAGTTCTAGGACCCACGACAGATTTCCCAACCTGGGGATCTGGCAAAGGGGCTGAGAACCCCCAAGCAATTTGACTTTGGAGGCCAGTGGGATTTGATTACAGAACTGACACAGGACTGGGGAAACAGACTCTTGGAGGGGACAAACCAAACCTTGTGTGCACCAGGACCCAGGAGAAAGGAGCAGTGACCCCTCAAGAGACTGGCCCAGACTTGTCCCTGAGGGTCCAGGAGTCTCTGGTGGAGGTGTGGGTAGACACTGGCCTGCTGCAGGGTCAGGGGCACTGAATACAACAGTGCATGCGCAAGGCCTTTTGAAGGAGGCCCCCATGATCTTCATCAACCCCACCACACTTTGGTCTCAGGTCAAACAACAAGGAGGGAACACAGCCCTACCCATCAACAGAAAATTAGATTAAAGATTTACTGAGCATGGCCCTGACTGTCAGTAGGAGGCCTAGCTCCCCCCACAGTCAGCCTCTCCCAACAGGAAGCTTCTATTGGCCTCTTATCCTTATCCATCAGAGGACAAACAGAAAGAAAACAACAATCACAGAAAACTAATCAAACTGATCACATGGGCCACAGCCTTGTCTAACTCAATGAAACTACAAGCCATGCCTTGTAGGATCACCCAAGACGGACAGGTCATGGTGGAGAGTTCTGACAGAGTGTGGTCCACTGCAGAAGGGAACGGCAAACCAGGACTCTAACCTTGAGAACCCCATGAACAGTACGAAAAGGCAAACAGATAAGACACTGAAAGATGAACTCCCCAGGTCAGTAGGTACCCAATATGCTACTGGAGAATAGCAGAGAAATAACTCCAGAAAGAATGAAGAAACGGAGCCAGAGGGACAACGCCAAGTTGTGGATGTGACTGGTGATGGAAGTAAAGTCCAATGCTGTAAAGAACAATACTGCCTAGGAACCTGGAATATTAGGTCCATGAATCAAGGTTGGGTTTTCCAGCAGTCATGTATGGATGTGCGAGTTGGACAGTGAAGAAAGCTGAGCGCCAAAGAATTGATGCTTTTGCACTGTGGTGTTGGAGAAGACTCTTGAGAGTCCCTTGGACTGCAAGGAGATCCAACCAGTCCATCCTAAAGGAGATCAGTCCTGGGTGTTCATTGGAAGGACTGATGCTGATGCTGAAACTCCAGTACTTTGGCCACCTGATGTAAAGAGCTGACTCATTTGAAAAGGCCCTGATGCTGGGAAGGATTGGGGGCAGGAGGAGAAGGGGATGACAGAGGATGAGATGGCTGGATGGCATCACTAACTCAATGGACATGGGTTTGGGTAGAGTCAGGGAGTTGGTGATGGACAGGGAGGCCTGGCGTGCTGCGATTCATGGGGTTGCAAAGAGTCGGACACGACTGAGCGACTGAACTGAACTGAACTGAATCAAGATAAATTGGAAGTGGTCAAACAGGAGATGGCAAGAGGGAGCATCAGCATTTTAAGAATCAGTGAACCAAAATGGACAGGAATGGGCAAATTTAATTTACATGGCCATTTTATCTACCACTGGGGGCATTCTGAAACCCTTAGAAGAAATGGAGCAGCCCTCATAGTCAACAAAAGAGTCAGAAATGCAGAACTTGGGTGTAGTCTCAAGAATGATACAATGATCTCTGTTCATTTCCAAGGCAAACCATTCCATATCATAGTAATCCAAGTCTATGTCCCAACCAGTAATGCTGAAAAAGCTGAAGTTAAACGTTTCTATGAAGACCTTCAAGACCTTCTAGAACTAACACCAAAAAAAAGATGTCCTTTGCACCATAGGCGACTGGGATGCAAAACTAGGAAGACAAGAGATACCTGGAGTAACAGGAAAATTTGGCCTTGGAATACAAAATCAAGCAGGACAAAGGCTAACAGTTTTGCCAAGAGAATGCACTGGTCATAGCAAACACACTCTATAAACAACACAAGAGAAGACTCTACACATGCACATCACCAGATGGTCAATACCAAAATCAGATTAATTAGATTCTTTGCAGACAAAAGATGGAGAAGCTCTAAACAGCAAAAAGAAGACCGGGAGCTGACTGTGGCTCAGATCATGAACTCCTTATTGCCAAATTCAGACTTAAATTGAAGAAAGAGGGGAAAACCACCAGATCATTCAGGTATGACCTAAATCAAATCCCTTACAGTGAAAGTGTACAAAAAGATTCAGTGGAAGTGACAAAAAGACTCAAGGGACTAGATCTGATAGACAGAGTGCCTGATGAACTACGGACGGAGGTTCATGACACTGTACAAGAGGCAGGGATCCAGACCATCCCCAAGAAAAAGAAATGCAAAAAGGCAAAATGGTTGTCTGAGGAAGCCTTACAAATAGTTGAGCAAAGAACATGAGCAAAAGGAAAAGGAGAAAAGGAAAGATATACCCATCTGAATGCAGAGTTCCAAAGAACAGCAAAGAGTGATAAGAAAGCCTTCCTCAGTGATCAATGCAAGAAATAGAGGAAAACAACAGAATGGGAAAGAATAGAGATCTCTTCAAGAAAATCAGAGATACCAAGGGAACATTTCATGCAAGATGGGCACAATTAAGGACAGAAATGGTATGGACCTAAAAGAAGCAGAAGATATTAAGAGGCAACAAGAGTACACAGAAACTATACAAAAAAGATCTTTATGACCCAGGTAACCACAATGGTGTGATCACTCACCTAGAGCAGAACATCCTGGAATGTGAACTCAAGTGGGCCTTAGGAAGCATCACTATGAACAAAGCTAGTGGAGGTGATGGAATTTCAGGCGAGCTATTTCAAATCCTAAAAGATCATGCTGTGAAAGTGCTGCACTCAATATGCCAGCAAATTTGGAAAACTCAGCAGTGGCCACAGGACTGGAAAGGTCAGTTTTCATTCCAATCCCAAGGGCATTGCCAAAGGGCACTGCCAAAGAAAGGCAATGCCAAAGAATGCTCAAACTACCACACAATTGTACTCATCTCACACGCTAGCAAAGTAATGCTGAAAATTCTCCAAGCCAGGTTTCAACAGTATGTGAACTCTGAACTTCCAGATGTTCAAGCTAGATTTAGAAAAGGTAGAGGAATCAGAGATCAAACTGCCAACATCTGCTGGATCATTGAAAAAGCAAGAGAGTTCCAGAAAAACATCTACTGCTTTATTGACTATGCCAAAGCCATTGACTGTGTGGATCACAACAAACTGGAAAATTCTTCAAGAAATGGGAACACCAGACCACCTTACCTGCCTCCTATAAAATCTGTATGCACGTAAAGAAGCAACAGTTAGAACCGGACATGGAACAACAGAATGGTTCCAAATTGGGAAAAGAGTATGTCAAGCCTGCATTTTGTAACCCTGGTTATTTAACTTATATGCAGAGTACATCACGTGAAATACAGGGCTGTATGAAGCACAAGCTGGAATCAAGATTGCTGGGAGAAATGTCAATAACCTCAGACATGCAGATATCACCGCCCTTCTGGCAGAAAGTGAAGAATAACTAAAGAGCCTCTTGATGAAAGTAAAAGAGAGAAGTGAAGAAGCTGGCTTAAGACTCAACATTCAGACAACTAAGATCATGGCATCTGGTCCCACCACTTCATGGCAAATAGATGGGGAAACAATGGAAACAGTGACAGACTTTATTTCTTGGGCTCCAAAATCACTGCAAATGGTGACTCAGCCATGAAATTAAAAGATGCTTGCTCCTTGGAAGAAAAGTTATGACCAATCTAACTGCTGCTGCTGCTAAGTCACTTCAGTTGTGTCAGACTCTGTGTGAGTCCATATACAGCAGCCCACCAGGCTCCCCTGTCCCTGGGATTCTCGAGGCAAGAACCCTGGAGTGAGTTGCCATTTCCTTCTCCAATGCATGAAAGTGAAAAGTGAAAGTGAAGTCACTCAGTCACGTCCGACTCTTCATGACCCCATGGACTGTGGCCTACCAGGCTCCTCCGTCCATGGGATGTTCCAGGCAAGAGTACTGGACTGGGTTTCCATTTCCTTCTCCAACCTAGACAGCATATTAAAAAGCAGAGACATTACTTTGCCAACAAAGGTCCATCTAGTCAAAGCTATGGTTTATCCAGTAGTCATGTATGCATGTGAGAGTTGTACCATAAAGAAAGCTGACTGCCAAAGAATTGATGCTTTTGAACTGTGGTGTTGGAGAAAATTCTTGAGAGTCCCTTGGACTGCAAGGAGATCCAACCAGTCAATCCTCAAGGAAATCAGTTCTGAATATTCCTTGGAAGGACTGATGTTGCAACTCAAACTTGGGCCACCTGATGTGAAGAACTGACTCCTTGGAAAAGACCCTGATGCTGGGAAAGATTGAAGACAGGAGGAGAAGGGGATGACAGAGGATGAGATGGTTGGATGGCATCACCGACTCAATGGACATGAGTTTGAGCAAGCTCCGGGAGTTGGTGATGGACAGGGAAGCCTGGCGTGCTGCAGTCCATGGGGTCACAAAGAGTTGGACAGGACTGAGCGACTGAACTGAAGTGAATAATCAGAATAAGAAATTTAATAAGATGCAGCACACAAAATCTGTGAAAATTGCCTTTGTTACACACAAGTGACCTGGGCTTTCTTGGTAGGTCAGTTGATAAAGAATCCATTGTAATGCAGGACAGTCCCATTTGATTCCTGGGTCGTGAAGATCCTCTGATGGGATAGGCTACTCATTCCAGTATTCCTGGACTTCCCTGATAGCTCAGATGGTAAAGAATCCACCTGCAATGCGGAAGACCTAGGTTCGAGACCTGGGTTGGGAAGATCCCTTGGAGGAGGGCACGGTAACCCACTCCAATATTGTTGCCTGGAGAATCCCCATGGACGGAGAAGCCTGCTGGGCTACAGTCCCGGGTTCATGTAGAGTCGGACACAACTGAGTGACTAACCACATGCATACAAACTACTTTAAAATTATAAGCATCATTCATCAAAAGACTATGTATAATTAATGAAAAGAAGAAAATAATTACAAACATATAAATAAAAAAGGATTAGTATTCAGAACACACAAAAAACTCCTATGAATCAACTTTAAAAGCCCAATAGAAAAATAAGACCGGCAAAACAAATGAATTAAGAATTTCACAAAAGAGGAAACACAATGGCCCACAAACACAAGAAAGGATATTCAACTTCCTTAGAAACTGGGGAAATACAATAAAGTCCCAACGAGAGAGCATTTCACACCCACTAGATTGGCTAAAATGACAAAGCTGGTTAACAGGAAGTTCTGGCAAGACTAAAATTCTCATCTGTTGTTGGTAGCAGTATTAGTCAGTACTACCACTTTAGCTGTGGCCACAGTACTGAGTAACACCGTAACAAGTTCAGCAGTTACACTATTAAATACTCTAGAGACTTTCACACATATGTATCAAGAGATCACAAAATTATAGCAGTAATGTTTGTAATAGCAAAAGCCTAAAAATAATGGAAACATCTATCAATAACAGAATGGATAGAAAAATTGCGATGCATTCATATACTGGGATTACATATCCAGTGAAAGTGAATTAGAGACATATGTACAAACCTGGATGAATCCCCAAAACATAATGTTCAGCAAAAGAAACCAGACAGAGAATATATATATATTCATATATATATGTTTATATATGATTCAACTCATACATAGCTGGAAAAATATGGAAAGAAAAGCAATGTGAGCGTTAACACCAAATTCAGGTTGATGGTTACCTCTTTGGTAGAAGCACATGATCAGAATGGATCTACAGCGGCCTTCTGGAACATGATAACTGTTTTGTGACCAGAGCAGTAGACACATGAGTGCTTAAAGCACACATATATGTTTACATACAGGTTTTTACAATTACCACTTTTATATTAAAACAGTAAAAGAAAAACATCAACAATGACCAGAGTTGCAGTAAACTTTTGGGGACACATCCAGACAGCAAGAGGCAAAGAAAAAAGCAGGTGCACTAGAGGTGAATCCAAGGACACCAGTTACAGTGGAGGCCCAGCTGAAAGTTAGGTGAAGTTTAAGAATTTTTGGCTTCCCCAGTGGCTCAGCTGGTAAAGAATCCGCCTGCAATGCGGGAGACCTGGGTTTGAAAGATCCCCTGGAGAAGGGAAAGGCTACACACTCCAGTGTTCTGGCCTAGAGAATTTCAGGACTGTATGGGGTTGCAAAGAGTCAGACATGACTGAGCGACTTTCCCTAAGAATTGGCAAGCTGTCATCTCCCAGGAAGTTGTTTCTTCACAGGCAGTAGTCAAGGACCAAACAGGAAAAGTTTCCTCTCCTGATGAATATAGTTCACACTTATGAGATTTGCACAGGTTTCACGCTTTTCAATGCCTTTAAGTGCCCAGATCACATGCTACCTTCCTTTATGTTTCCAACCTTCCAAACACAAAAGCAATAATTTATACCTTCTATTTACTCCAATGTGATTTGTCTCTTAAAAAAAAATTGACTTCTGCTTTTTAAAATTCTGTCCAGAAGTGCTTTTATTATTATTATTATCTTTTGGTAGAGGGAGGACAGTCTTTTCATTACCCTAATCCTGTTGTCATTTCTGCATGAATGGGAATAGATATCTATGTCCTTTTTTTGTTGTTTTAGTCGCTAAGTCATGTCCGACTCTCTTGTGACCCCATGGACTGTAGCCCGCAAGGCTCCTTTGTCCATGGGATTCTCCAGGCAAAAACACTGGAGTGGGTTGCCATGCCTTCCTCCAGGGAATCTTCCTGACCCGGGGATGGAGCCCACATCTTCTACGTCTCCTGCCTTTGCAGGCAGGTTTTGTACCGCTAGCGCCACCTGGGAAGCCCCATTTTATGTATAGTAGTTTGTATATATGAATCCCATACATATTGAGTCCATAATGATTGAAGCAATTTAAAAATACATGTGCCTTTTCTTTATTTTTACTTTTGAATTAACTTTATTGGCGTATAGGTGACTTACAATGTTGTGTTAGCTTGTGCCGTACAGAAGAGTGCATCAGTCATGCATACACATGTATGTCCACTCCTTAGATCCTATTCCCATACAGGTCATTAAAGACTACAACCGAGCTTTTAAGTAAAGACACGCAATCCTTATTTAAGAGGTAATATTAATGTTTTCCAAACAGATCAACCATTTGAGGCCTCAAAATTAAAACTTACATTTTAATTATCTCTTCAGGATCTAGTTATATCTAAAGGAAACCATGATACTTTAAAAAAAAAAAAAAAAGTTCTTTTTTCTAATCTCAGTGATCTCAGATTTTTCTTCTAAATGCACAGGTCTGAGAGGTAGTAAATAAATAAAAAAACTGCCACTGCCCTCAAGCAAAGCATGGCAGACTATGGTATTTGCGGTAAGAAAGGTACAAAGTGCTTTCAGAGTTCTAGTGTGGCAAAGAGGGAGAGGAGATTTTAAATAGGGTCTAGGGTTACAGAGTGAGGGCTGAACCACCAAGGTGTGTAAAGAAAAAAATCAGATGGTTCAGGTGTAAACATACTTTATTACAACCCATTGTTCATATCATAAGTCATTCTAACTGTAATACAGAGGGAGATGCCCAAAGATACTGTTGAAGAAAAAAGAAGTAAAGATTTGGTTTCTAACACTATTTCCTTGGAAAAATGAATACAGAGAGGTTACTTTAAATGTATATTATTCAACCCATTAGTAGGCTCTAACAGGAGGGAAAAAAAGGGAAAATAACAAGTGTAACAAGGATGTGGAAAAAATGGGATCCTTGACCCTGATTGTGGAAATGGAAAATGATTGAGCTGCTGTGGAAGAGTTTAGTGGGTCTTCAAAAGGGTTAACTACATGATCCATCAATTCCACTGTAGGTATATACCCCAAAGGATTGAAAACAGATACTCAAATCCTCGGACAGGAATGTTCATAGCAGCACTACTCGCAATAACTAAAAAGTAGAAACAACCCAAATGTCCATTAACGGATGACTGGAAAAACAAACTGTGTTATAGTCACACAATGGCGTATTATTCGGGCACAAGAATGAAGTACTGATACATGCTACAACACAGGTGAACCTCAGAAACATTATGCTAAGTGAAGAAGTGAGACGCAGAAAGTCACACGCGGTATGATTCCATTTAAATGAAATCTCCAGAAGGGCTCAACCAGCACAGACAGATCACAGACTGCCAGGAGCTGGGGGGGAGGGAAAAAGGAGAGCAACCATTTAATGGTTTCCTTTTGGGGTAATGTTACAACTAGATAAAAGCAGTAGCTGCAACAACACTGTGAATGTAATAAATGTCACAGAATTGTTTGCTTTTAATGGTTAATTTTATGTAATACGCACTTCACCTCAATTAAACAAAACCAAAGATGAATTCGCAGCTGTAGAACAAAACAGACAGGAGAAATCTTACTGCCCTGTGAGTTTCCCTGGCTATAGCAGCCAATCTCACCTATCTAATTGGCCACTTGACATGCTGCTACAAAGCAAGTAACAAGAGAGTTAACCTCTAGTGGAACTGTGTATGTACAAAAATATATAAAAATTTTTTGAATGAGAAATTGTGGAACATGGGGTTTGCGAAAGCAATTTTTCATCACTAAGCAGCTATATTCTGGAAAATATCTACTATATTTTAATCTGTAATGAGCAGCCACATTATATACTACAACTTCAGTTAAACCTATACAATAAGGAAAAGTTTTTTTTTTCAGATTTTTAATTTAAGGCAGTAAATTTAAGGCAATCAAAATTATGATAAATTTCAGATGTCCTACAAGAAATAACGATAATATCTGTGCCTGTCACTACATTACCTTGATAAGCAACACAAATTCCAAGTGAACTTCACAAAAAGTCAGGCAACTGTGGGGCATATCTAATACAAATAACAGCCAAAAAATCTTTAGGAAAACTTGGCTTCTACTAGTGTCTGTGTTTGTGTGTGTGTGTGTGTGTGTCTGTGTGTGTGTGTCTGTGTCTGTGTGCGTCTGTGTGTCTGTGTGTGTCTATGTGTGTGTGTGTGTGTGTCTGTGTGTGTCTGTCTGTGTGTGTCTGTGTCTGTGTGTGTCTGTGTGTCTGTGTCTGTGTGTGTCTGTGTCTATCTGTGTGTCTGTGTGTGTCTGTGTCTGTGTGTCTGTGTCTTTCTGTGTGTGTCTGTGTCTGTGTGTGTCTGTGTGTGTGTCTGTGTCTGTGTGTGTGTGTGTCTGTGTGTGTGAACAGGTGGTTTCTTCCAAGTGTGTCACCATAAAACAGGAGGAACCTGGGATAATGCAAATCCAGAAAGAGCATCACTTATGGCTATAAAAACATTCTATGTTACTACAAAACAAGATGCATAATCAGAACTGATGCTATAGTTTATTCACGGAATGGATGATTATAACACATCTGCTAAAAATTCAAAATCAGATTGATTACATTCTTTGCAGGCAAACATGGAGAAGCTCTATATAGTCAACAAAAAGAAGACCGGGAGCTGACTGTGGCTCAGATCATGAACTCCTTATTGCCAAATTCAGACTTAAATTGAAGAAAGTAGGGAAAACCACTAGACCATTCAGGTATAACCTAAATCAAATCCCTTACAATTACACAGTGGAAGTGAGAAATAGATTTAAGGGACTAGATCTGATAGACACAGTGCCTGATGAACTATGGTCGGAGGTTCACAACATTGTACAGGAGACAGGGATCAAGACCACCCCCAAGAAAAAGAAATGCAAAAAAGCAAAATGGCTGTCTGAGGAGGCCTTACAAATAGCTGTGAAAAGAAGAGAAGCAAAAGGAAAGGAGAAAAGGAAAGATATTCCCATTTGAATGCAGAGTTCCAAAGAACAGCAAGGAGAGACAAGAAAGCCTTCCTCAGCGATCAATGCAAAGAAATAGAGGAAAACAATAGAATGGGAAAGACTAGAGATCTCTTCAAGAAAATTAGAGATACCAAGGGAACATTTCATGCAAAGATGGGCTCAATAAAGGACACAAATGGTATGGACCTAACAGAAGCAGAAGATATTAAGAAGAGGTGGCAAGAATACACAGAAGAACTATACAAAAAAGACCTTCACGACCCAGATAATTACTATGGTGTGGTCACTCGCCTAGAGCCAGACATCCTGGAGTGCAAAGTCAAGTGGGCCTTAGGAAGCATCACTACGAACAAAGCTAGTGGAGGTGATGGAATACCAGTTGAACTATTTCAAATCCTAAAAGATGATGTTGTGAAAGTGCTGCACTCAATATGCCACCAAATTTGGAAAATTCAGCAGCGGCCACAGGACTGGAAAAGGTCAGTTTTCATTCCAATCTCAAAGAAAGGCAATGCCAAATGCTCACACTACCACACAATTGCACTCATCTCACACGCTAGTAAAGTAATGCTCAAAATTCTCCAAGCCAGGCCTCAGCCAATACATGAACCGTGAACTTCCAGATGTTCAAGCTGGTTTTAGAAAAGGCAGAGGAACCAGAGATCAAATTGCCAACATCCACTGGATCATAGAAAAAGCAAGAGAGTTCCAGAAAAACATCTATTTCTGCTTTATTGACTATGCCAAAGCCTTTGACTGTGTGGATCACAACAAACTGTGGAAGATTCTGAAAGAGATGGGAATACCAGACCACCAGACCTGCCTCTTAAGAAATCTGTATGCAGGTCAGGAAGCAACAGTTAGACCTGGACATGGAACAACAGACTGGTTCCAAATAGGAAAAGGAGTACGTCAAGGCTGTATATTGTCACCCTGCTTATTTAACTTATATGAAGAGTACATCATGTGAAATACAGGGCTGGATGTAGCACAAGCTGGTATCAGGATTGTTGGGAGAAACATCAATAACCTCAGATACGCAGATGACACCACCCTTATGGCAGAAAGTGAAGAAGAACTAAAAAGCCTCTTGATGAAAGTGAAAGAGGAGAGTGAAAAAGTTGGTTTAAAGCTCAACATTCAGAAAACTAAGATCATGGCATCTGGTCCCATCACTTCATGGCAAACAGATGGGGGAACAGTGGCTGACTTTATTTTTCTTGGCTCCAAAATCACTGTAGATGGTGACTGCAACCATGAAATTAAAAGACACTTACTCCTTGGAAGCAAAGTTATGACCAACCTAGACAGCACATTGAAAAGCAGAGACATTACTTTGTCAACAAAGGTCCGTCTAGTCAAGGCTATGGTTTTTCCAGTAGTCATGTATGGATGTGAGAGTTGGACTATAAAGAAAGCTGAGCACCGAAGAATTGATGCTTTTGAACTGTGGTGTTGGAGAAGATTGAGAGTCCCTTGGACTGCAAGGAGATTCAACCAGTCCATTCTAAAGGAGATCAGTCCTGGGTGTTCACTGGTAGGACTGATGCTGAAGCTGAAACTCCAATACTTTGGCCACCTGATGCAAAGAGCAGACTCATTTGAAAAGACCCTGATGCTGGGAAAAATTGCGGGTGGGAGGACAAGGGGACCAAAGAGGAGGAGATAGTTGGATGGCATCACCGACTCAAGGGACATGCGTTTGAGTAGACTCTGGGTGTTGGTGATGGACAGGGAGGCCTGGTGTGCTGTGATTAATGGGGTCGCAAAGAGTTGGACACGACTGAGTGACTGAACTGAACTGAACAATTTTCACTGCTATTGTATATTCATGTACCAGGAAATGGTACATGTTTTACTTTTTTTGGTTGTTTTTATGTAGATAACTGCACATCAGTGACGCATGATAAGATTTCTATAAATGGTTGACGTTTGTTGAATTAACTTTATCAGGATGAAAGTTTCTATTAACATAAATTTTTTTTAGCTTTCTTCTTAATTGTAGAAAAATGACTTGTGAGCTACTGAGATCAAGTCTTCTGCAAATATCACATAACAGGAATACTCTGAAGACCAAGAAAACCAAAAAGCCCTTATTCTACAATTACAGTATCATAGCAACATTTTTGTTTACAAAGATCTGCAAACATTTGTCTGTTCCATCTCTCTCTTGCCTCATCATCTAGTCACAGGCTCCTTATTCACCCTTCAGTGAGCCAGGTAATGGCAGCAGTTTCCTGCTTCGTTGGGAAACACACAACGTCCCTGAAAAGCTGCAGTAAAACTTGTTATCCTGGTTTTATCTCAGGTCAGGGTTCCCAGCTTGAATTATGACTCTTTGCTACCAATCCTTCTTATATTGTTTATTTATCTGGATGAATAAACACTACTCCCAGACTTCTTACTGCATTCTATTCCCTGGTTTCATTTTCCCCAATATCACAAGGACATTCCTACTTATCTCTGTTCCTAATCCTATCTAGACTGCTTTCTTACCTTCCCTTCTACCTAAAAACTTATCATCTATATCCATTATCTATAACTTATCTTTAACTTCTTCACGGTCCCATTTCCCCAACATTTAAAAAAAAGAAAAATGTGATGGTGGAGGAGGAGAGGGCTTCTATCTAAGCTACTTCATTTATCAGTGCTCTGAAAACCAACACCCACCTTCTCCTTAGGTACTTTACCACTCCCGTCCTACTGGTTCTCTCTTAGCTGATAAATGGACTTGAACTCCTCTTCTATCCATTCCTTCCTTTTATTTAATATCACATCATCATCATGCTCATACTCATAATAAACACTAGTTATTGAGCCCTTACTGAATTATACATCTACTTGCTTTCAACATCAATTTTATGCAATGGCTTATTATTATTTATCTTCATATTATAGCTAAAAAAAACTGGCACAGAAGGAAATAATGTGCCCAAAGTAACATAACTGAAAAAAAAAACTGGATCTGAATCCAGATGGTCTGGTTCCAGGGCCTAAGCTCTTAATCACACACCTTCTTATAGAGCTTCTATTTAAAAAGTTGCCTACATTTATCCTTCCCCTGCCCAACTCTATCCATAGCAATTTCTTTCCTTGTATCACTTACTTAAAACCTTTAAGTCCCTAGTATATGAATAAATAAACAAGGTACTACTGTATTGCACAGGGAGCTATATTCAATATCTTGTAATAAACCATAATGAAAAAGAATATATATACATATAACTAAATCACTTTGTTGTATAGCAGAAATTAACACAATATTGTAAATCAACTATACTTCAATAAAATAAATTTCTTAAAAAGTGCCTAGTAACTACTAACTGTCAAATCCAAAGATGACGTTTTAAGATTCCTACATGTCTCTACCTCTTTGCAAGACTTCATCATGGTGAACACTAACTGCGTGAATTCTGCTGTCCAGTTCACTGCTGATCTCTGCAGTTGCTCCTTCTTAAGTCTGCTTAAAGCACTGTCCAAAGGAAATTTATGTGATGATGGAAATGTTTTACTACCAGAGCGGATAGTAGCCACTAATGACATGTGGCTACTGAGCACAAGAAGGGTAGCTTACATGACTGAATTTTTAATTTACTTTAAACAGCGATGTGCAGCCCGTGGCCACCCTACTAGAGGGCAGGGCTTCTCTTTCTCTGTCCGCCCTTTTTATGTTGTAGAAGAACTTTGCCTGTGGTCCTCTTCTCAGCTTATTCCATTCTCTTCCCAGTAGTGTCTCCCTGCTAAGTGCTTCCACACCTAAATAAGCAGCCAATTTTTCTTCCTCAGGAACATATCTCTATCTTCAATTACTCACTTTTTCACCTACAAGTCCTATAAGGCACCCAAATGCAACATCTTCAAAACTGAACGTATCACCTCAGGCAGTCTATTCCCAGTTCAGGTCACCCCTACTCAGGTAATGGTGCTACGTCTATCGTGGTCCCAAGACAAACACAGGTATTTATTTTTAGATTACTCCCTTTTCTTCCTCCCTTTTTTCTAAAAAACACCTTCTCAGTCTCCTCTCTACTTCTCCCCAGTGCTCATTAAATCTGACCCTGGCTTCTCCTGCCACCGCTCTAAGCCAAAAATGCTGTGTAGTGGGTCTAATTGAAAGAGTAATGGAGTCTAGTTTTTTGCTTCAAGCAAGATGTAAAATATAAGATAACTGGGGAAATCTTTTATATTTGTTAGAAAAAAAGAACACAAAAAAGTGACATGTAGGGAACTAACCTGCTTTGTAAGGAAGAAGGGAGAAAACCACAATCTCATAATCTGTGTTTAAAGCAGCCTTTTAGAAACAAACACAACATATTAATATTCTAAATTCTATTGGTAATGAATAAAAATAAAGTGGATACTACCTTTAAAAAATCTTAATTTTTGTTACTGGGTTACCACTTGGTGAAAAGATCAA
Source organism: Cervus canadensis (assembly GCF_019320065.1). Classification (NCBI taxonomy): domain Eukaryota; kingdom Metazoa; phylum Chordata; class Mammalia; order Artiodactyla; family Cervidae; genus Cervus; species Cervus canadensis. The sequence goes on from NC_057387.1 coordinate 1,242,724, forward strand.
TTGCTTATTCACTCATTTAACAAAAGTGAAATTTTAATTAAAATGTCACTTAGTATTCTCATAGGCTCACTAATTATGCATGGCTCTCTGCCCCAGACACCAAAACAGCAGCAATCAAAGCCCCCTACGGGCACCAAAGGGCAGGGACAGGGAAGTTCCTCAGCACGCAGTAGTCAGAGTCTCTTAGAAGCCATGTACTTTGACGTCTGCCAAACCAAACACTAGAGGAAAGCCATCTTTCTTATTAAGTGTCTGACTTTTTGCTTCTAGACCACCAAGAACAGAGTAATATATCCTCTACCATGCTCATGAGGCTCTAGAAGTGCTCCAGGCAGTTTCAATGACCTGTGTAACTATTTAAAACATCCTATGAAGGAAGACCGAGAAAAATCAGTATCAGTGTTGGTATTTCCACTCTGACGCTTATAAAAGAACTTTGGCCAGTGCATAATAATGCAGTCCACACAGTAAAATATGCAATAAATTTAAAACAATAATGATAGCAATAAGAATACTAGGAATAATCCTACGATAAACATAAGTTCAAAAGGAAAATAGCCTTGTGGAGTCTGAAATGTGTAATTGTTCCACTATTTTTTGTTTAGTTTTTTGGTTGCCAAACAGTCTTTTATTTTTCTTTTTTCTTTGCAGCTCTTATCTAGCTGGGCACCACACCACGGTTGATGTCATGAAAGTGGCAGCCATCAACACTGCAGCCCATAGACTGGGCGGTCTCCAGGATTTCTTTAATTCTTTATTTCCAGAGAATACTCTAGCTACTAAAGACTGATTCCACATCTGTCAGGCAATGTTGACAAGCTCATCAAAAGTGTTATTTCATCTGTGCTTAATGTTTTTCTTCTTCTGTCTTTGTACTGGAGGGCTTTGATGATCAGGGCAGAAGTAGAAGGTACCACCTCAATCTGGGCCTGTCTGTTGTGAATGGTCAGTTTCACTGTAATCCTCAGGCCCTTCCTATCACCAGTTGCCTTGGTGATGTCATCACCAACCTTTTTTGGAGACAGAGCCAGAGGACCGATCTTGGGAGCCAGGGCAGACGTGGCACCTACTTCCCCACTGGTGCACCTCAGATACACCACTCTGATATCGTTGGGGTCTAAGTTAGTTGGCATGGTGGAGTCGACTGGTGCCAGATGAACCTGGATTTGGGACAACTGAGGAAAAGCTGCATCTTTGCTTCCTCCAAGCTCAAGGCTCCACTCTGTTTTGATGATAACTTTATGTGAGGCCTGTCCCTCAGTGAATTTCTGAGGCTTCTCCCAAAAATACTGGTACTTCATCTGGAAATATTTTCCCAAACTAGCACTGTTTCAATACATCAAGATTCTTCAACTGTTAAAAAATAGCAGATATATTCACTGGTGCCCTGGTCTTTCAACATCTTTTGTCCTCATCTCAAAGAAAATGATGCCTGATCATGATCTCTTAAGAATATAACTTCCTAATATCAACCATGGCACTAATAAGTCCCACAGAATAGATAAACATTTGCTGCTAAGAATTTCTGACAGTATTTTTGGAATGCCACTTCATAACTGTAGATTAGGTTGAATTAATAAATTTATTTGGCTTTTTCAGTTGCCAAAAAGATCTTGATATTATCCTGGAGAAAAATCATCTGAATGAAAAAAATCAAGGGAACATTATTCAGGTAAAAAGAAGATAGTTAAACCGAACACAAACTCAATCAACAGGTTAAAACCAAATCCTCCTAAAACTGAGTTCTTGTCTGGTTAAAAGATGAGTTGGTTGCTTTAAAATTAAAAAATTTTTAATCTTTCAGAACAGTTAAATATTATCAGAAAAATACTACCTTATATTAAAAAAATTTAATCTGATGTCATTTTATCTTTATTAATTATAAAAATTATAAAAGCCAACAATAAAATTTCAAAAATAATAAAAACAAGCCAATGGTAATGGAAGGGGCTGCACTAAAGTCTGTAGAACTATAATACTAATTCTGAGGATGACTAAATGATAAAAGATTTAGCAACCACATGACACGATGGGGAAACTGAAGAAATCAGAAACCTTCAGTGCAGATTTCTTCCTGCCGTCTGAGCTTTCACTCCTTCTCCATACTGAACACACACTGCCTGTTACCATCACATTTAGATCCTACCCAGCTTCAAGGTCCAGTTTAAGTTCCACTTTCTTCAAAGCCTTCCCTGACCTTCCCAGCTAGAAATGACATCTCCCTACACTGAATTCCTATGGACTCTCGTAATACTTATGATTATTCTATTACATTTTCATACATGTTCTCTATAAGATAAATTTCTTGAGAACAAATTAATATTTTATTCAATTTTAGTGATTCTACTGAGTATAGTCTAGAGTTTTACACACAGAAGACAAAACAAAAGGAATATAGTACAAAGGATAGGAGGATGTCTCTGCTCACTTTTATAGATATTTGCTTATGGATATGTGTGATTCTTGTCAAGTAACATCTAAGCCTCAATCCCTGATCTACAGACAGAAAAAATAATGCCTCATATGGTTGTTATAAGGATTAAATGAGGTAATCTATACCAGTGTTTAACATACCTAATGAACATAATACTTAATGAGTGACAATCACTATTATATTACTTGTAATACTTAACGAATGACAGCCACAGTTATATTACTTTATAATAAATTATCAATTTATAATACTTTATAATAAATCTATATACTTTAAATATATGTACTAATATAATAAATACTTTATAATAGATAAATTAAAAAAAAAAAACTATTCAGTCCTGGAATTCTCCAGGCCAGAATACTGGAGTGGGTAAGCCTATCCTTTCTCCAGTGGATCTTCGCAACCCAGGAATCCGAGTGGGGTCTCCTGCACTGCAGGCAGATTCTTTACCAACTGAGCTATGAGGGAAGCCCTTTATAATAAATCACTTTATAATAAATGTCAAAAGATGAAAACTTAGACTAGGGCAATGACTTCTAGGAAAGCTTTCATTTTTAGAAAATGAGAAAAATCATTTTAATCTGTGTTACTGCTAAGGGCAGAATTCAAGAGTATAGATAACACAGTTATACAACAGCAGAATAGGATGCATTAAAAACTGTTCCCTGTCAAAGGATGAGTCCAAGCTCAAGGTAGATGAACATTTGTCAGAAATACTGATGAAAGAAATCTGCTCTCTGATTAAAAAGTGAGCAAGGCTTAACATTTGTCTAATAATTTTTACATTAAAGAAAATGCCTTGGTTTTTCTTACCTAAGTTTATAAAACATTATACAACTTCTGGTCTCCAACTGTCACCTATGATACAGTTAATCAGATTTAATTTAGGATAAAGTACTGTGGCAGGCAAACTGGCCACTCAAAGATGTCCACATTTTAATCCCAGAAGCTGTGAATAGTTACCTTACATGGTAAAAAAGATTTTGCAGACTGGATCAGGTCAAGGGTCTTTAGATGGGGGTGTTCTCCTCGATTATCTGAGTGGACCCAGTGTAACCACAAGATGGTCTTTGTAAGAAATAGAGGAAGGCAGGAGAGTCAGAGAAGATGTGATAAGAGAAGCAGCAGTGAGAGAGAGAGGAAGACAGGCAGACAGAGCTAAAGACACTCTACTTCTGGCTTTGAAGATGGGGGAAGAGGTCATAAACCAAGGAACACAGGTAGCCTATAGAAGCTACTAGAGAAGAGAAGGCAGTGAATTCTCTCCACAGAGCTTCTGGAAGGAGTGTAGCTTAGGACTTCTGACCTCCAAAGCCATAATAAAATGGTGCTGTTTTAGCCAGCAACGTCACAATTGGTTACACACTCCAAAGAACTACGCGCACTGGTGCCCAAGTCACAGTGGAGGCGACCCAAGTGTCCACAAACAGATGAATGGGTAAGCAAACTGTGACGCAGACATACAGCTATATGTTGGACGACACAGATGAGCTTGAAAATATGCTAGGTGAAACAAATCAGACACAAAAGAACGCACTGCATAATTCCACTTAAGTAAAGTATCTAGACTAGGCAAATTCAGAGACAGAAAACAGATCAGAGGTTACCAAAGGCTTGGAGAAAGAAGCAGAGTTATTGTTTCCCCTAGGGGAAGCACCTTCTCCAGCATCCTTGCACAGAAAGCCATGTCATAAGAAATATCGTTATTACTCCCTCTTATCTAGATGGGTGCTTTATTGAAAGGATATTATTTGGAAAAATAATACAATCTTCCATTTTCTTCACTTCTGATCTTGGACTTCCTGAGACAGGCTATGAGTCGTGTATCTACTCTCTTTAATCTGACCTCAAGAAGCTTATTAATATTTTATTTATTTTGATCAATCCCTTAAAGGTAACTATGTCAAAACTCACTAACTCTACTCAAAACCTCAAATCCATCTCATTCAAAATCTTTGAGGCAATATGAGATAATAAAAGGCTCAAGATCTTTGCAATCAAAAATTACTAAATAGTTTTGAATTTATTTCCCTTATCTCTAAAACAGGCATAATACTACTTACTTTTATCAATTATGATATAAAGTATATACAATAAAGCAGCTAGTCATGCACATATAGTAAGAATTCAACCAATGGTAAATGCTGCCACTATTATTACTCTTATCCCGGTCTTCCTCTCAGATGGAAATGAAAATTTTTCATCCTCAGATGAAAAATGAGAAAAATGGAGAAACCTAATGTAAATCATCCCTCATTTTCCATCTCCCTTCCACCTCAATATCCTGTCACTGTCTGAGTTTACCTTCTTCTCCTCAATAGTAAAAGAGGGTGTATCTTTTTCTATTTTCAAAGTTAACCCTCTATTCTGCACTTTTGATCCTACCTCTTTCCCCTGCCTCAGTTCTCTCAGTTTTTTTTCTTTAACTTCTCTCTCTCTCTGGTGGCTCATTTCACCTGGCCTGTGAAATATCACCATGGCACTTTTCTATACCTCCTCTTGAATTACCATAATCTACCCTGAAACTGTCACCTGCATATCTGTTTCATCTCTAATGGACTGCTAACTCTTCAAAGACTGACAGTGTCTCATTTATTTGTACTAACATCTTTTAATAACACCAAATATAATAATATTATTATTATACATATAGGATAGGCACATACTTAGTAATAAATTAATAAACCTAAACAACACATTTTCTGTGAACATGTAAGGGCTATTTGACAAAAGCGCATTGTCAGACTTAGCTGCTCAATCTAAATAAATCACTCTGGCTGGAGAAAGGCAAAGAAGTACCATCTCAACATAATCTTAAATACTCTTAGAATACATTCTTTTAAAATGTCACAAATCAAAAATTATTTTTTTCCTGAAATGTTTAAAATTGTAGTAATCTACACAAAAGTATTCTGAATCCAGAAAATGTGAAACTTCAGTTTTAGTATAATGCTGAGTTCTTTTCCACTGAAAATTTTACTTGTTATTCATAAACTAACAAAATCCAAGAACCCATATATTCTTTACAATTAATCTCCAGGCTTGTTATATTTTTAAATAAAAATCAAGTTATAAACATGTAATTGTTTGAATAAACTATAATTTTATTATTTTTTATTTTTTGGCTGTGCCACACAGCATGTAGGATCTTAGTTCCCCAACCAGGGATTGAACCCACACGCCCTAGAGTTGAAGCATGCAGTCTTGCCCACTGGACCACCAGTGAAGTACAAATAAACTGTAATTTTACACTCAATGTATCAGACATGGTAATTTACTACACAAACTGGAACTCAAATGTATTTTTATGTTCCTGAGGTAACCACCTGACATCAGTTGGCGACGCTAACAACACAGTGACAGACCTTTACCATTTAAGAAACTGACATTCAAGGTTATCCTCAAGTGAACATAAAAGCCTATAACATGGAAGTAATTTGTAATTTTATAAAGGCAACAAATGCTTCAGTCAACACAGAGAAAGTGTGAGCCATCACGCTTCAGAGTTAAGATCATCTCATGTTTGATCCAACTTCTACTATTATTTCATTAGCAGTAATTCTTGAGAAAAAAGAAAACAAATTTCCCCTGTTTTGTAAAATCAACCATTATTGCTGGTGATGGAAATTAAAAAAAAAGTCTAAGAAAGTACCACCCACAAAATCAGTTTTAGAGACATTAAAAAGTAAAATATCTAAATTCATACCGCTCAGCTCTATGGTAGGATGAGTCTACCAAGCACTCCATCTTAAAACGGCAAGAAATTCATGAGACTGTTTCAGCAAGTGTTTCAGCTAGAATTTATCTTACACACCTCTATAAATGGTTTTAGATCTGAAACAGATACACAAAGTGTTGCTTAAATTTTCAGTTTTATTTTATTACAATCATAGGAGGAACCATATGCAGGGCATGAACCATATGTCGGGTATAAATTCTGATCCTGCCTTTATTTCCTGGCTGGCTTTGTGTCTCAATTTTCTATTCCTTGAAATAATACCTAACTTGCAGGGCTCTCAAAAGAACTCAAGTTAAAACCAGGTAATGCATATAGTGCTTAAGATTTTTAAAAACATGTCACCAGGGTTTTATTAAATGTGATACTCAATAAATGGTAGCTACTGAAACTTCTACTATAGTGATGGATTCCCAAGGAATCTGATACAGTGAACATTCGCAGTGTTATCCAATCATTCTGGGTCTGTTTCCCTTCTTTAAGAAATACACGACTCATCTTTGAACCTGTTCTTTAGGTACAGGTGTCCTGCTCATTCTCTTCTAGCATCTTAATGGTATCAACTGCCTTATTTCTCTCTGCAAACAAGTCCCATACCTAAGTTAGGTGGCCAAATACTGGCAGAGGGACTGCAGCTACCAAAAAAAAAAAGGAAGATGGAGATACAAAGGAAACTGGTTGACACTTCAGACAGAGCAGAATGCTGCCCTTCCCTTCTCAGGATATATTTACCACAGTCTATATGGTTAGCCTCAGAGTAACTTGAGAGAGGTATTAAATACAACAGGAAACCTCACTGCTCAGTTTCATGTAAAGAAGCAGGTATGTTTTAAAGATTAAAAGATTAACAAGTATCTCACGGTATAGAAAAATTGTAAATGAAAGAAATATGGGCAGGAAGCTCCTATACTGGTTCAACTCATCTACTTCAAATTAAAAGGCACTGTAGCAAGGAGGGGTGGAAAACAAAGACAGTTTCCAAGAGGGACTCCCACGTTTACTGTGTCCTACGTGTGGGTGTGTGCGAAGTTGCTTCAGTCACGTCCGACTCTTTGCGACCCTCTGGACCACAGCCCGCCAGCTTCCCTGTCCACAGGATTCTCCAGGGAAAAGCGCTGGAGTGGGTTGTCACGTGCTCCTCCAGGGATCCTCCTGATCCAGGGACTGAACCCGAGTCTCCTACAGTGACTGAACCCGCTGGCTCAGACTTTAAGGAATCTGCCTGTAACGCGGGAGACCCCAGTTCAATCCCTGGGTCAGGAAGATCCCCTGGAGCAGGAAATGGCAATCCACTCCAGTACTCCTGCCTGGAAAACCCAATGAATGAAGAAGCCTGGCAGGCTACAGTCCATGGGGTCGCAAAGAGTCGGACACGACTGAGTGACTTCACATCACTTCTTAACCACTGGTGCCACCTGGGAAGTCCTGCTATCTCCCATAACTAGACTTTTTTTTTTTTTAATAGTTAGGCATTTTAAAAATGACAAGTCAAAGAGGCAACCCTCTCTGCTAGTAAAAAACCTAGTGAAACTGTTACGTTCTGGGTATCCCTTCTTAAATGGTTGTATATTTGTAGTTGATGCCTTTACTAGAAACTGGGGAAGTCCCCGCACCATCTCTGGCAGACAAAGATACACAGTCAGATATCAGGAGGCAAGAGTGTGGGCTGTCAGGTGGGATGCATGAGACGAGCGCTCAGGGCTGGTGCACCGGGAAGACCCAGAGGGATGGGGTGGGGAGGGAGGCGGGAGGGGGGATCGGGATGGGGAACACATGTAAACCCATGGCTGATTCATGCCAATGTATGGCAAAAACCACTACAATACTGTAAAGTAATTAGCCTCCAACTAATAAAAATAAATGAAAAAGAAAAAAAAAAGAGTATGGGCTGTGGGGACAATCTATCCTTTACAGTCTCGCCTCCTCCCAAGGGGGGTCTCAGTTTCCTCATTTTATGGTATTAATTATCGCCTGAAAAAGGGTTTAATCAAGTATAATTTTTTTCTAAAAAATCACCTATTAAAAGGATGTATTAAGAACAGATATGTTTTTATCTACTTATATTAATAATGTTACTTCAGTACAATTTATACTAAATGTGGATAAGATTTCCTATCTTGATTAACAGCCATGACAGGAACAACATTTTACTGAAAGGCTACTGTATAGCTGCCAGAATGTTCAATACATTTCCTGTAATACTCACAGTGACCTGTGAAATTTATTATTCCCATTTTACAGGTGAACAAATTAAGTCTCAGAAAGATTGGGGAAGCTGCCTAAAGTCACAAAGCTAGACCAATAGTTCATACGCAGAACTGACCGACCCACAAGATCATTCTCTCAGCTACTCTACAGTTTCTCTGATATACAGCAGGAAAAGAGTAAACAATCTGCAGAAGTTATATAATCTCAAGTAAATACAATCCCAGTTTCTGCAAATACTAACTTTATTTGACAGCTCAATACTCACATTGGTTTTTATTCACCGAAAACGAGTTAAATAGGAAGTTTCTTCTTTTAGCACTATTACATTTAATTAAAAGGCTGGATCTGAGAACCATCTCTTACCTGTGTTATTATCTCCACTCTCCATAGATGGTTTACTGGTTTCTGACGGATTGTTCATTCTTGAGTCTGCAATAAATTAGAGATTTTTTAAAACTTGGGGATGTGTTTGGGTAGGCAAAAATTGTGGCAAACAAAAAGGTTAAGAATACTGACTAATGTCACAGCCCTAAAGTTCAAGGAGAGATGGTGTCAACACTAAAACATTGGAAACTATAATATAATTTCATCTGAAAGAAATTTAAGATTTCCTTAACTCTGAAATGATCCACAAATAAATCATCTTTTAAAGAAATTTAAGATTCTTCCAACAGAGACAACAGAAATCTAACCTGAAAAATTATGAGAGTATAATATAAAAAAGAGGAAAATGATTTATAATATGAAGCATAGAGTATATTACAGAAACAAAATTGGGGTGGGAGGGGGAGAAGTACCTCACAAAGCAAAATATGTTATTCCCAAAAAGTTTCTTTTTTCATAAGTAAAGATATTCATTAATTATAACCTAAATAAGCTACTGGTAATCTTGATAAGAGATTGGACAATAACTCAACAGAATAAAAAGAAAACATGTCTAAGAAAAATAACTCCATATTTACTCTCCATGCCCCCCAAAAGAAACTAAACATGCATCAAAGTGAAAATATACCAAAATCATACAATTATAAACTAGTACAAGAAGCTGGATTACAAGGCATAACAGATACATCTAATAATTGTAAAATTAAGTCACAGTCATACTCACTTAAAAATGATACTGCCTTGATATCCTAAATGGACACTTTCATAGTAGTAAATTTTCATCAAGCAATATTAAGCATCTTAGAAGATATGCAAGAGGGAAAACAAGAACAAGTGCACTTTATTCCTACCTCTAAACTATACTTTTATATATTATATATCTTATTCTATTTCTCTTGTGAGCTGAAACTTAGCATATTTATAATCAAATAAGTTTACTATCAAGCAAGTTCTAACTTTTCTGCCCATCATATTAAGAACCATCTAACTATAATCATTAGTAGAGAATAATACTTAAACTGTATTTATTCAGATTTTGACTCGAGCCCATTTTGTCATCTGCTTAAATGTTTAACTAGAAAATCAAAATAATCGTTAGTAATCCCCAACACGTTGCCCTTAGTTATTTTATCCACAGGCATAACTGGTAAGAAAGAATCAAGAATCCTCCCATAAATTTCATTTCCAATCTGGAAGTTATGCAATGGCTTTTCTAATGCAGTTTTTGAAACAAATGCTTGCCTTATGGGCTTAAGTAGTTCTAACATATCTTTGTTCTGTTCTTCACATGTTCAGAGTTCAAATTTGTTAAGTCTGCAGTCATAAATGAAGACAGTTCTATAACTTCCTTCCCAGACCCATTCAGAAAAATTTAAATATCATCTGAAAGCATACTAAGTTTTGAAAGCAACAGGTGTACAACTTAGGAAATATCAGCTTTCTGAATGACTTAACCGAAATCTTATGAACGTCAAGAAAAGTCACAATAAATGTAATAGAATATACTAATAAAGCATACATGCTGCTCAGTGCTTCCTTTATAATGTTATGTTAAAACAAAATGGGAAAAAATGATGAACTAGTTAACGTTCATCAGAAGGGTAACAATTTTCCCCCACAAACCATAAAAACAAAGCTGCAGGCATAGTTCTTAACAAGTCATGATCTTGTATAATTCATATCTTGGTTTCCACACGTATAAATTAAAAATTATGTCACAGATATTCCATGTGAATCTTCTATGCATTTTCTATTAAACTCTCAAGAGTTTAATACACATACACAAAAATAAATAAAACCAAATGCTGACTAACTATACAACTATGAATGTTGTACATTGGAATGGAATGGAAAAATGTTTAAATGATATTAACTGTGAACTGAAATAACAATTTCTAATTCTAAAATATATTGCCAAAAATATTTCAAAAAGGCACTTTCCTTTCTTGAGTTCCCAACTTAGTGGATGTAAAAGAGTAAATACAAGTAAGTTTTATTTATGTTTGAAGATTTTTTCTTCTCTCTAGGCACACTAAACCGACTATGAGTCTAAAACACAGTCTACAGGTTGCTCTTGGACTCAATTCTTGACATCAGTTTGTCATTTTAGCCATTCACCCTTTTCAGAGTGGTTTCTATCATGTTGTGTAAGTATCACTACTATCTTGGGTTTAGACCATGCCTTCTGCCTAAAAATTCAAACATTTTCAGATCTGTCATTTTATTATGAGCAATTGCAATGGTCTTAGGGACAGCCTCCACTTTTCAAGTGGGAAAGATTACATACAGGAAAAAAAATAATCTGGGGTTCATAGCATCACTTGGAGATATGACCAGAGTAACCCAAAGAGGATTCAATAATTCTTCATATAAATAGAAAAAACTCAGCACAAAATACGGTTACTATAGTCACAGTACATCTAAAAACCAAAGTGTCTCAATCTATTTTAAACCTTAACCAAAGACAGTTTATATATTCAAGCCACACATTTCTCTCCCCAAATCTTACTGTTTTTTAGGAAAAAAACTCTAAAAACATGCTTTCCAGCACTTAAAAATTGTTTCCTAAAGAACAGAAGTTGATTTTTAAAAATAAAACAGGCTAGTATTAATTAAAATTTGAAAATAGTTAACAGTTTCTAAAATCTGGAAACTGATCAATGGTCCTACTGCAGTTAACCATTCCAACTACCTTCTGCATTAAGGATTTATGGGAACAACTATGTACTATGGCTCCATCTTATTTTTCACCAGGCATTTTTGGTTTTTAGATAAGATATTCATATTCAGTATGCAAAACATTTTTACTAATATGTACATATTATCGAGGCACACTTTATATCTTGTTTCAGATTTAGACTGTTTTTTTAGAACAATATGAAACGCTCTCAACAGAAATTCCCAAAAAGCAAAAATGTCCTCCATTCAAGTAGAGCTCTAAATCCACAGTATTTACTGAAAATATCCTCTGAACCAGAAGAGCTAGTGGTAGGGAGGAACTTACTGTAAATTCAAGCAGGCTTATGCTTTGCAAATACTCTCCTCCTTCCCAGCTCAGTCCACTTCTCCCCCCTCCCACAAGTTGGTTGCATATGCGATTAAGTATTTATGCATAGTCAACCCTACACACACTATTTCCATATTAAAGCTTATAAGAAAGAACTGTGCTGGTACCCACCTAGGACATAGTCACTGCAGTCCAGCATTGCTGTGAAATCTTCTAGAGGTTCAGACAGTCCAAAGCAAGGAAGAAACAGGTAGCGGTTTGGCGTGGGAGAAAGAAGGTACTACTATTTCTAACAAATCTACACTATATTCTTTAGAGAACAAGGGTGGGAGGTGGAAAGTGGATTGGGGAGAAGCAAAATACAACTTCAGTTACACCATAGCAATCTTCAACTGAATAAGGAAACTTCAGTTGCTCAGAGTAGTTTTAGTCTCTCTTACCAGCTAGGACTGACATTGTCAAGGCAACTGAAGCATGAAAAGTTCCCCTTTTTGTAATAAAATAGAAACAAAGATTGCAGCTGGCAGTTTCCATAATGAAGCTTAATCAGTATGCGCGTGATTAGGGCCTTATGCAAATCTCTCCTCGTTAGCTCAGCAGCCAGCACTTTGAAGTCCATGAACAATTCATTTACGGAATACACTGAAAGCACCCCCTGCATAATTTAAATCATTGCATAAATATTTATCAGTCTATTTGCATATTAATTGGCAGTGCATGAAGGGAAAAATTATCTCCTGAGTGCCAGCATAATAATTAGGAGGATAAAATGAGATTTCTTCCAATGGTCTGGCTTCTTGGACCTAACTTAAGATAGTACTGAGGGAGAGGGGAGGGACAGGAGACTGTGTTCTGTTAAAATGCCACTGAAATGACACGTACAAATTAGAAACAACTCTACAGACTTAAGCACCTTTAATCTTATTCCTGCTGGCAACAATGACTTCAGTAATAAGAGGATTTGCAAAAAGCTTTTGACACAATCCAAATAATCCCAAGGAAACAATTAGCAAGGTAGAAGCAGAACACAGGGCTGTCAAGATGCTGCTAGCCTACTGATAGAGAATTTTCCAAATATTAGCATACACTGTCAGGGGAAAGTCCTACTTTAAAACAAGGAGCCAGCAAATATCTGGGAGCAATGCAGCATCTATAAAATTATCTTCAGGAGTATGAAAACTCATTAGCTGCAAATTCTTTTATACTACCAAATTAACCAACTAGATTAATTGAATGCCACATATCACAAAATATCCTTCCCCCATCAAAATCAATCTAAAGTGTATGACAACTTGTTATTTACAATATCAATCATAAAAAAATGGGTCATTAAATTGTGGAATTACTTAGTATTTTCAAGTAAATTTCACTTAATGGATATGAATCTATAAACTTAAAATACTTACAAAAATACATTTATTCAATTTAAAATGAATTTACAAGGTAAAACATCAACACCAAATTTTCAGGCATTACCATATAACAACATTCTAATGTAATCATTAGACAGTTTGAGAGATTTCTAAAAACCCATGAAATAGGCATTACTACTCCTTTTTTAAAATAAGGAAACTGAGGGACAGCTTGAGAGTTGAAGTATTTTACCTAGTGTCACACGAATAATTTGGAGTCAGGATTTAATACCGGATTTTGCTGACATTAAAACTTGAGCACCTGGCCACTGTAATACCTATGTACAAATCATACATTTAGGGAACTGGTAGACATGGAGGGCTTGAATCAAGCAGCAGACTAAAACAGTTTCTTTTCGGCATAGTAAGGAAAACAACAATTGTTGACAATGACTTTGTGTTTAAAAGTCAAGTGTGTGTGGACACACAGAAGAGTGCACCAGACTTGAGAGAGTTCTTAACGGCATTATTTCACTAATAATTGCTTTTATTAAGAACTTATCTTCAAGCATGCCAAGTGTCTGACTCTTAAAAATATGTATGTACCTTTCCCTAACATTAAGGATGAAATGAAACAATATGCATATGAGGAAATGAAATATAAGAATTCTCTAAGGAATGGTCAAAAGATTTCCCTACAAGTCAACAACTTTGCTAGGAACAGAACCAAAAAGGCTTCTTAACTTTTAGATCAGCACTCTATTTATATTGCTAGTTTTTCTGTTTTATAGAACCACAAAATCTGTAAGAGAGGGAGTGTGGGGGGGAAATTAAGCACTGACATGTAGTACCTGCGAGACGTTCCCTCTCTGAACCTCCCTTTTCTCATCTGTAAAGTACTATCTTTCCCCCGAGGCTGCTCTGAGGACAAATGCGCCTGTGCTTCTCAGACCAGACCCCGCACTAGAGCAGGAGGCGGTTGTGCCAGAGAAGACATGAAGACACAGGGCAAACACGGTGTATCTTCTAAGAACACCGATTTTATTCAATAATAATTCACAACACTTTGTATCAAAACAATCAATAATATATTATGGAGCAGAAAAGGAAACAAGTTAATTTTTAAGGTAGAATGTATTGGACTACACAACTTCTACTTGGCAGGAAAATATGAGAAGTAGCGATGAATGTGATTGGAACATAGTGGATGTCAGTCAATAAATGTTTTTTTCCTTCTTCTGCCTTCATAAAATTTTACATTTATTGCCTGCATTTATCACAGAATCTCTCTGCACCTCACAATCTACCTTTTTCTACCGTATGCGGTAAATACCACTCAACTATCTTTCCCATGCCAACTAGGTCTTTCATAATCAGCTAAGGATGACCTATAGCTACAGACAGACAATCACGGGCAGCTAAGGAGTGTTTACTGGAAGATACCTTGCAAGGCAGTATAATTACCGTCCTCTCCCTCAGGTCAAGAGAGTTCCACAGGGTCTTTCTGCACAGTAGGCCTGTAGCTCACCAACTCACACAGGCTACAATGAAATGTGAGACCTCCTCCCCTCTACTGCATAACTCACCATTTTCAGCCCAGGGTGAGGGAGAGAGAAGGCACATGAGATGCAACTATCCAGGATGACATGAAGCCTCACCTCATCCAGGCTTCTGACTCTGTCACAGTAGTCAGGGTGAAAAAAACTCCCTGTCACTCTTGATCTAGGTACTTTGTGCATTCTAGACGGAAGGCTTAAATATGAGAAGGTTGTCCAGGCCTTTCATAGATGGATTGGGGGAGGGATGGCCACCATTTTCCCATTTGAGTCCCCTAACCATGGAATACTTAGATCTGAAAGAGGGGAACAGACAGAGAGCTTTTTCCACAAAGACTCAAATGTTCCTTGTGGCTCAGCTGGTAAAGAATCCGCCTGCAATGCGGGAGACCTGGATTCGATCCCTAGGTTGGGAAGATCCCCTGGAGTAGGGAAAGGCTACCAACTCCAGTATTCTGGCCCGGAGAATTCCATGGACTGTATAGTCCATGGGGTCACAAAGAGTCGGACACGACTGAGCAACTTCCACTTCAAATGTTCACTTGGTCCTCTGTCTGAAATAGATTAAAACTTAACCTAAAAAGAATATCCTTTTTAAAAAGAAGAACCATTTCTGGGAGGTTTGTGGAATTGCTATTCACACTTCAGCATGAATTAAATCAATTATAAACTGCTTTCCTTTTAAGACCTAGTTTGGCTTCCCTGGTGGCTCAGTCAGTAAAGAATCCGCCTGCAATGAAGGAGACCCAGTTCGATTCTTGAGTTGAGAAGATTCCCCTGGAGAAAAAAATGGCAACTCACTCCAGTATTCATGCCTGGGAAATCCCATGGACAGAGGAGCCTGGCAGGCCGCAGTCCATGGTTTCCCAAAGACTTGGACACAACTTCTTGAACCAAACCGCCACCAAAACATAGTTTAGGAGTTGACTAGTAAGATAACAACTGTTTCCACTGGAAGAGGTCAATGAATACTCTTTTTTAAAATAAATACTTTTATTAAAGTATAGTTGATTTATAGTGATTCAGATGTATAGCAAAGTGATTCAGAAACATATTTTCAGATTCTTTTCCATTAAAGGCTATTAAAAGATATTGAATATAGTTCCCTGTATTATATAGTAGATCCCTGTTGTAATGTGCTTTATATAGTAGTAGTGTGTATCTGTTAACCCCAAATTTCCATTTTATCTCTTCCTTACCATCTCCCTTAGTAATCAGTTTGTTTTCTATGTCTGTGAGTCTATTTCTGTTTTGTAAACAAGTTCATCCACAGAATTTCAGTTTCCACATATAAGTGATATCATATTTGTCTTTCTCTGACTTATTTGACTTAAATATGATATTATCTAGGCCCATCCATGTTGCTGCAAATGGTGTTATTTCACTCTTCTATGGCTGAGTAATATTCCATTGTGTGTATATATATGTCACATCTTATCTGTTCATCTGTCTTGGCTTCTTAGGTTGCTTCCATGTCCTGGCTATTGTGAACAGTGCTGATATGAATACTGAGGTGCATGTATCTTTTTGAGTTAAAGTTTTCAGATATATGCCCAGGAATGGGATTGCAGGATTATATGGTAACCCTATTTTTAGTTTTTAAAAGGAATCTTCCTAGTTTTCTTCATAGTGGCTGCACCAATTTACATTCCCACCAACATGTAGGAAGGTTCCTTTTTCTCACATCCTCTCCAGCATTTATTACTTGTAGATTATTAAAGATAGCCATTTTGACTGACATATGTGAATGATGCCTCCTAAGGTTGCAGTACAGGGATTTCAGTACACACACACCAAAAAAACCCCAAAACACAATAAACCCCCAAACCCCAAAGGGAATGTCTACCATTTACTAAAAATTTAGATGACCAAATACCAAGCAGTATTTATTTTTAGTAATTACCTTTTATCAAATCTTTACAAAGCATTCAACTTGGGTTTCACAGGAAACTTTTAAGTTTTTCCAGAAACTTAACTTTTTCCTTGATTGATCTAATAATTATTTAAATCATCTAAAATAAGAAGTATAAACCAGCATGAAAAGGGCTGACAGCACAAACAAGTAAACGAATCCTGACACGCGTACCCCTCCCGCACCAGCAGCAGGTGTGCAGAGGCACAGCGAGGAGGAAGCATCCAGCGCGCCGAGGGCATCATCAGGATGCTTCAAGCAGGACCTCTGAGGGCACCAGTGAACAGACCTGTCGTTTAGGAGGTGTTTTGTCAAGAAAGCCGCCTCACTAGAAAGCAGCCAGTATTAAGAGGCTCATGCTTTGGTCTCTTCCTTAACCTGTGCTACATTCTATCTCTACAGCCATGCCACAGCTCATTTACTGCTCAGTCTGGCATTCTTTGGTAAACCTAGCATCATTACAAAATCCAACCCTCAAGTTCTTAGCTGTAAAAGCTTAAATCTTGTGTCATTCTACTCAACTGTTACCATTACACTAAACTTTTCTATTTTATCATCCTGATTTTCACTTCTGTAACTGTCTTTTGTTTTAATTTAACCAGTTTTGCCGTCATTTATTTCATGTATGAACACATTCAGTAAGTGTTTACTAAGTGCTGCCAGACACTAGAATAGGAATTGGGACTACAATGCTGAGTACAGAATGCTTACAACTCCACAGTAGACAGAATATTAAACAATTATTTAAATACATAACATGGCTTGACGGTAAAGAATCCACCTACCAATCCCTGATCCAGGAAGATGCCCTGAAGAAGGAAATGGCAACCCACTCCAGTATTTTTGCCTGGAGAAGCAGTAAATACATAACTGTAAGTGTGAAAATCCCAAGGAGGAAAAGAACAGGTGACAACACGGATCTGTAATTTATTTTGACATCCTTGACTAATCTTAAGAGTTTTCCAACCTTAAGAACAGGAATGTGACTTTTTCTCTGATTACATTTCTTAAATCCATGAAAAACAGACTTTGTTTTATTTAAAACCACGTGCTGCTTTGGTTATTCCTACCCATCCTTTGAACTAGGTTTCCCAGGTGGCTCTTTAAGGTGAAAGAGGAGAGTGAAAAGGCTGGCTTAAAATTCAACATGCAAAAAACAAAGATCATGGCATCTGGACCCATTATTTCATGGCAAATAGATGGAGAAACAATGGAAACAGTGAGAGACTTTATTTTTTGGGCTCCAAAATCACTGCAGATGGTGACTGTTGTGATGAAATTAAAAGATGCTTGTTCCTTGGAAGAAAAGCTAAGACAGGCCTAGACAGCGTATTAAAAAGCAGAGACAACACTTTGCAAACAAAGGCCCATCTAGTCAAAGCTATGGTTTTTCCAGTAGTCATGTACGAATGTGAGAGTTGGATAATAAAGAAGGCTAAGTGCTGAAGAATTGATGCTTTTGAACTGTGGTATTGGAGAAGACTCTTGAGAGTCCCTTGGACAGCAAGGAGATTAAACCAGTCAATCTTAAAGGAAATCAACTCTGAGTATTCACCGGAAGGACTGATACTGAAGCTGAAGCTCCAATACTTTGGCCACCTGATGCGAAGAGCTGACTCACGCATGCATTTTGTATACAAGTTAAATAAGCAGGGTGACAATATACAGCCTTGACGTGCTCCTTCATTATTTTGCTCTATACAATTTCACTGTCACATGTGTAGATTTATGCAATCACCACTACAATCAAAATACAGAACTATTTCATCACAAAGAATTTCCCCGCTGCAACCCCACTTTGACTAAGTTAAATATGAAAGTTAAATAAGTAGGATGACAATATACAGCCTTGTTGTACTCCTTTCCAAATTTTTAACCAGTCTGTTGTTCCATGTCCAGCTCTAACTGCTGCCTCTTAGCCTGCATAAAAGCTTCTCAGACAGGTAAGGAGGCCTGGTATTCCCATCTCTTTGATCAATTTTTGTTGTGATCCATACAGTTTATTGTGACCCACAGTCCTGTCTGTTTTGGGTGGCTCTGCATAGCACGGCTCATAGCTTTATTGAGTTATGTAAGCCCCTTCACCACAACAATGTGAAGGGTGATCTATGAAGGGAATATACTTATTTGCCATTCATATATCACCTTCAGTGACACGTCCATTTTTTCCTAAATTTTTCTAAAAATGCAAAAATCTGTTGCTTTGTTTCTTTTGGCCATTTCCCACAACTTGTGGGATCTTAGTTCCCTGACCAGGGATTGAATGGGGGGGACCCTTGGCAACGAAAGCATGGAGTTCTAACCACTGGACGGCCAGGGAATTCCCTCCAAATCTCTTTTTTCCTAATGGATTTGTTTTTTTCTGGTTCAGTTTTGAGAATTCTTTATACATTGTAGATAACAATCCTTTATCAGGTATGTGCTTTGCCACTATTCTTCCTTACTGTGCATCCATTTAACAGAGTTTTGCACACAGAAAAACTTTTTAATTTTGATAAAGTCCAGGTTATCAATTTTCTTCTTTTACGAACTGTGCTTTTGGTGTCATGATTAAGCATTTTTAACTGAGGCCTATGTCCTAAAAATTTTCTTCTGTTTTTAATCCTAGTGTGAGGTTTAGGGTAAAAGTATTTCCCCCCCCACCCCGCATCATTTGTTGAAAAGACTATTCTTCCTTCACTGTTTTTGTACTTTAGTCACAAATTCATTGGCTGTACTTGTCTAGATATTTCTGAGTTTTCTATTCTATTCTACTAATCAATGTGTCAATGTCCCTACTACTAAGCCTTGATTCTTATAAAAACTCTTAAAATTAAAGATGGATTCTTCACATTTTATTCTTCTTTTCAAAATTTTATTAACTTTTCTAATTCTTTTGCATTTCTGTATTAATTTTAGGATAACCATACCTATTAAAAATCTTAACAGAGTTAATGGATACAGACTACTATATAAAATAGTTAAGTACAAGGACCTACTGAGTAGCACAAGGAGTTACACTATTTTATAATAAACTATAAAGGAAAAGAGGGCTTCCCAGGTGGCTCTGTGGTGAAGAGTCCTCCTGTCAAAGCAGAGTTGTGGGTTTGATCTCTGGGCCAGGAAGATGCACTGGGTAAGGGAATGGCTGCCCACTCCAGTCTTCTTGCCTGGAGAATCCCATGGGCAGAGGTCACAAAGAGGCAGACACGACCAGTGACTGAGTAGCACAGCAGCAACGGGAAAGAATCTGATCTCATATATCACTTTGCTGTATATCAGAAACTAACAACATTGTAAATCAACCGTATTTCAACAAAAAAGCAAAAACAAAAACAAAAAATCTTCAAGGAATTTTAATAGGAATTACATCAAACGTGTGTATCAATTGGGGAAGAATTCATCTTTCCTATGTTGAATCTTCCAATCCATGAACACAGCACATCTCTCCATTTCCTCTCCATTTCCCTAAGTTTCCCTTAACTTCTCCTATTAGTATTTTGAAGTTTTCAGCAAAGAAGTCCTGAATATGTGCTGTTGGATTTTATTTTATTTTTATTTTTGGGTGCTGTTGGGTTTTAAATTAAATATTCTTTTTGGGTAGGGCTGCTGGAAACAAATTCTATTTGTTTTTCACCATCTAAGAATATCTTGATTTCTCCCTTCATTCCTGAAGGGTATTTTTCCTGAATATAGAAGTTCTGAGCTCTTTCTGTACTTGAGAAATATTTTGCAAATGTCTCATAGCCTCCATGGTTCCTGATGATTAATCCACTATTACTGGAACTGTTTTTCCCCATACATAAGGTGCCACTTCTCTCCTTGTGTTTTCAAGATTTTTCCTTTGTCTTTAATTTTACATAAGTTTTATCTTGCACATTTCTTTGGATCTATCTTGTTTGGAATTTTCTCAGTTTCTTGGAGGTGTAGGTTTATGTCTTCTGCCAAGGATGGCAAGTTTGCATCCATTATTTCTTTAATTACTTCTCAGCCCTGCATTCTTTCACTCTTCTCCTTCTCTTGTTGTAGTCTTTTTTGGTCATAACCCTACAGGTACCTAAGGCTCTGCTCATTTATTTGCTCTATTTTTCCTTCTTGTTCAGATTGGGTAGCGTCTACTATCTTATCTTCAAGATCCCTTAGTCCCCTTCATTCTACTATAAGCCTACCCAGTGAGTTTTTTCTTTCAGTTATTATGGGTTTCAATGCTAAAACTTCCATTTAGCTCTTTATATTCTCTATTTCTTTATTGACGTTTTCTGTTTTTTTCACTGAGCCTTTATTTTTTACTTCTTTTACTGTTTTGGTGAAGAAATTACTAGTGGAAATGCTTTAAAAAATTACGGGAATATGTAAAAAAGAAATAGAAGCCAGCTTGAAATGTCTCCCATTGACCAACTTTTGACAATTTGGACAAAGTGAAAAAAAAATGATGACATAACCATTACTCATAGAAAGTCAAGATTCCATGCTTATATATAAATAAATGAACAGGGAGAAGAAAAAGTTCTTCCTTACAGTAGAATGTCAGGAAAACCAACATTTGGAAACCATTATATTAGGTTGATACAAAAGCAATCACGGTTTAGGGCTGTGAATTTTAAATTGCTAAAACTCGGCTCAAACACATCTTTATTAACAAAGTAGGCTGTGAATTTTAAATTGCTAAAACTCGGCTCAAACACATCTTTATTAACAAAGTAGGCTGTGAATTTTAAATTGCTAAAACTCGGCTCAAACACATCTTTATTAACAAAGTAGGAACCATTTGCCAATGAGAAATAAGTCTGTTTAATCCTGTAGCATAAAAATCCTTTCTTCAGGATTCACCACCTCCTGGCAAGCATTTTCTGTCTCCTACTGGTTGTGGAAGTGTTTTGCCTGAAAAAAGATGTCAAGATGCTTGAAGAAGCCAAGGTTGGTTGCTGAGAGGTCAGGTGAATATGGCAGGTGGGGCAAAATTTCATAGTCCAATTTGTTCAACTTTTGAAGTGTTGCTGGTGCAATGTGTGGTAGGATGCTGTCATGGAGAAGAACTGGGCCCATTCTGTTGACCAATACTGGCTGCAGGCTTTGCAGTTTTTGGTGCATCTCATCAATTTGCTGAGCCTGCTTCTCAGATGTAATGGTTTTGCCAGGATTCAGAAAGATCAGACTGGCAGGAAGACCACCAAACAGTGACCATGACCTATTTTTGGCACAAGTTTGGTTTGGGGAAGTGCTTTGGAGCTTTTCTCGGCCCAACCACTGAGCTGGTCATCACCAATTTGGTATACAATCCACTTTTCGTCACATGTCACAATCCAATTGCGAAATGGTTCACTGTTGTTGCATGGAATAAGAGAAGACAGTTCAAAATGACAATATTTTTTTTTATTTTCAGTCAGCTCATGAGATATCCACTTATCAAACTTTTTCACCTTTCCAATTTGCTTGAAATACCAAATGACCATAAAACGGTCGACATGGAATCTTCAGCAACTTCTGTAGTCATAGAGGGTCAGCTTCGATGACTGCTCTCAGTTGTCCATTGTCCACTTTCGATGCCTGGCCACCATGCTCCTTATCTTCAAGGCTCTTGTCTCCTTTGCAAAACTTCTTGAAGAAACACTGCACTGTATGTTCATTAGCAGTTCTTGAGCCAAATGCGGTGTTGACGTTTCGAGTTGTCTCTATTGCTTTATGACCCATTTTGAACTCAAATAAAAAAAACACTCAAATTTGCCTTTTGTCTAACACCATTTCTATAGTCTAAAATAAATATAAAATAATCAGCAGGTAATAAGTTATAGGAGTAAAAAAACTAAGCAGGAAATACGCATTAAAATAATGTATAAAATAATCTCATTTATTTAAGAATGCATTCCAATATGAAATGGCAAAGTTTAACAATGTAAAACCAAAATTACTTTTGCACCAACCTAATAGTAGTAAATTCAGTCAAGAAACAACCAATGCTAAATTTAGTGGGTGAAAATTTGATGACAAGAATTTACAGTTTGCACACAAAATATGACTTCTCAGGTAGCGCTAGTGGTAAGCAACCTTCCTGCCAATGCAAGGGACTTAAGAGACAGGTTGGATCCCTGGCTTGGGAAGATCCCCTGCAGGAGGGCATGGCAACCCACTCCAGTATTCTTGCCTGGAGAATTCCATGGACAGAGGACTTGGTGGGCTACAATCCATGAGATTGCAAAGAGTCCACAAAATAAATATTAATTACAAAGGGAAGAAGTGTACCTTGCAGTAAAGAAGCTTGGTAAACACCACCTTAATTGAGTGATCAAAGTGAGTATCACCAGTCAAGGGACAAATCAAACCTTCACCCCTCTAAAAAATGAGAACACTTCACTTCTGTGATATTCCTGCCATAGACACATAACTTGAATCTAGTCATGAGGAACTATCACAAAAGCTCCAATTCAAACACATTCCACAAAACATATTCTTCCAAAGTGTCACAGTGCTGAGAAATCAAGGAAAGACTAATGAACTATTCCAGATGGAAGAATACTAAAGAGATATGACAACTAAATGCAAAGCAGGATCTTGGATTGAATTCTTTTGCTATGAAGAGCATATCTAAGGGTAAAAATATTTGAATATGGTCTATGGATTAGTTGGTGGCAATGTATTATTGTGAATTTCCTGAGTTTTATGTTTACATCAAAGCTATGCAGAAGAATGTCCTTATTTGCAGCAATTATATATACTGAAGTATCTGGGAATGATAGGGTATCAAGTCAGCAGCTTACTCTCCAAAGGTTCAGGGAAAAAGTTATCTGTACTATTTTTCAACATTTCTGTAAGTCTAAAATCATTTTACAAGAAAAAGGAAGATACAGCAGAGATTTGGGGGGTAGAGGAGGAAGAGATCAACATATTACCACACACTGTTTTATTATCCTAGTAGACGCTTGCTCTCTCCAATCTTCAGAAATCTCTGATCACAAGATGCATATTAACACAGGTGAAACCATAATTCTTCCAGAGTGTGAAATGTACAGATAATCTAGTATCAGAGTGCACCTGAAATAAACAGTATTCTGATGGGCATCTCAAAATACGGTGGAGGAGTTGACATTTTAAAGCTTTACACTGAATTAATGGTAGTTAATTTGTAGTTAACTTAATTAGTTAAATTAATGGATTTAAACTCAGATCTAAGCACTGAGTATTGGACAACTTTCCACAGCTGGTGTCATAGCACTTATTTATCATCCAACGAAAGAAAAAGAATTTGAAATACAGTACAACCAAAAATGCTATTAAATATTTTAGAAACTCAGTTAATTTTAAATAAAATCTACCCAGGCATAAGAAAATATTATAAAGTGAATTTTACTTTATTAAAATTGAAGTATAGTTGATTTTCAATGTGGTATTACAGATATATTTCATATTCTTTTAAAATTACTATTTCAGTGGCTGTACAATGCACTATGTCTAACTTTTCCTACTTAAGAGACCCTAATCAAATGACTTCATATCCTTTATGGGTTGAATTGTGTCTTCCCCAAAGATGCTAAAGGCCTAATCCCAGGATATGTGAATGTGGCCTTCTGTGGAAACAGGGTCTTTGGAGATGATCAAGTTAAGATGACGTCACCAGGGTGAGCTCCAGTCCAATACTATTGCTGTCTTTACAAAAGAGGAAAATTTAAATACAGAGGCAGACACACACAAAGGGAAGACAGGAAGAAGGGCATGGAACAGATTCTCCCTCACAACCTTCAGAAGGAACAAACAGTGACAAAACCTTAATCCTAAATTTTTAGCCTCCATGACTATGAGAAGATAAATTGCTGTTGTTTGAGGCACCTGATGTATGGTACTTTGTTATAGCATCCCTAGGAAACTTAACACAACATTTGAACCTTAACTGTCTCATCTGAAAAATGGGAATAATCATGCTGTCTCCCAAGGTTGTTCTTACAATGAGAATGTTAGTTATTTTGACAATAATCAGGAATTATAAAAATAACAGGATTATTTTAATATTCTAATAAATATTCAATATATACTAAAGATTTTTTCTATTTTAATCTTCAACATTTCTTAAAAGTATAAATTTTCCCTTTAAAAAGTTTTTTAAAAACCAGTTTATTGCAATATGATTGACACAAAAGGCTGTATATATTTAATGTGTACAAACTCAGTAAGTTTGGAGATAAATATACATCTGTGAGACTACAATTAAAGCCATAAACTTATTCATCACCTATAAAAGTTTCCTTTTGTGTCTCCCACCCCACTTTGTTTTTAATTAAAAATGTTTTTGTGGCAAGAGCACGTAAGTAAGATCTACCCTCTTGGCAAAATTTAAAGTATATAATACACGACTGTTAACTATAGTCTGAGAACTTAAAATCCCCACTAAATGGCTGTCTGGCCACATGAGCACTATACAGCAATCCCAGGTAGCCGTGACCCAGAGAGCTGGAAACAAAGGGTGTGGTTGGCCAAAAGTGGATGACAGAGAATATGAAAAGTTTAAAAAGCTGACCGTCTATACAAAAAAAAGATATGTTTGTAAACAGTGCTTCTTTACTTTGCTCTACTTCCTGTACTGTTACATTTACCTACATACTATAAGTGAAAGCATACATGGAGATGTGTCTAGCACATGCCCAACAGAGTAGGAATTTAATATATGTCAGCTGCCCCAGCCCTACCTCACCTCCCTCCCCTTACTCAGCGGATGATGAGTAGCTGCAAGTAATATTTAGGGTAGTTACATAACTCTGTAATCTCATCATAATGTCACTGTATCAATAAATTTCTTCCACCTTCACAGCTAGAACAGAAAGGTACCAATCTAACTTATGTTATTGCTCATTTTGAACAGTAGAGATTAAAATGCACATAAATTACAATCCTATGCTATAAGATCTCCACACCACCAGGAGTAAAACAGCTATGTGTGCCTGTGTGCTCGGTCACCCCACTGGGTCTGATTCATTGTGACCCCAGGGACTGCAGCCCACCAGCCTCCTCTGTCCACGCAATTTTGCAGGCAGGAATACTGGAATGGGTTGCCATTTCATGTTCCAGGGGATCTTCCCCATCCAGTGACAGAGCCATGTCTCCTGCACTGGCAGGTGAATTCTTTACCACTGAGTCACCTGGGAAGCCCCAATTATGTGACATGTGCAACTAAAAAAAAAGTATTTCTTTATATCTCATTGTCTACATCGTACACCCCCACTCTCTTTTGGCCAGGCAGGCTGTGGCAGTAATTCGGTGAAAGATTCCTGAGGAAAAGTGAGTTTCAAAGGATAAGTCAGCTAAGACAAGCAAAGATACTCCTAGTTTGAGAAACTCAGGTATTCTAGGTATTTTACTAAAGAAGAAGTATTTTCTTTAAACTTTTATCATTATAGTTTCATTTAAGATAATAAGCTTTTGTTTATCCCAAAGCTAGTCAGACACCTGAAATGTCTTAATTTCTGACTAGTACTCCTTGCTATAATATCGATATTTTTTCATTAATGGAATCTTAGCGCTTTTTTTTAGGTTGAGTAATATTCTTTTTAATTGAAGGATAATTGCTTTACAGAATTTTCTGTTTTCTGTCAAAGCTCAACATGAATCAGCCATAGGTATGCATACATCCCCTCCCTTTTGAAGCTCCCTCCCATCTCCCACCCCACCCAACCCCTCTAGGTTGACACAGAGCCCCTGTTTGAGTTTCCTGAGACATACAGCAAATTCCCCTTGGCTATCTATTTTACATATGGTGATGTAAGTTTCCATGTTACTCTTTCCATATATCTCGCCCTCTCCTCCTTCTCCCCATGTCCATAAGTCTATTCTCTATGTCTGTTTCTCCATTGCTACCCTGTAAGTAAATTCTTCAGTACCATTTTTCTAGATTCTGTATATAAGCGTTAGAATACGGTATTTATCTTTCTCTTTCTGACTCACTTCACTCTCTATAATAGGTTCTAGGTTCATCCACCTCATTAGAACTGACTCAAATATGTTTGTCTTTATGGCTGAGTAATATCACTGTGTATATGTACCAAAACTTCTTTATCCATTCATCTGTCAATGGACATCTAGGTTGCTTCCATGTTCTAGCTATTGTAAATAGTGCTGCAGTGAACAATGGGATACATGTGTCTCTTACAATTTTGGTTTCCTCAGGGTATATACCTAGGAGTGGGATTGCTCTGTTATATGGTGGTTTTATTCCTAGGTTTTTAAGGAACCTCCATACTGTCTCTCATACTGGCTGTATCAACTTACATTCCCACCAACAGTGCAGGAGCATTCCCTTTTCTCCACACCCTCTCTAGCACTTATTATTTGTAGACTTTTAGAGGACAGCCATTCTCACTGATATGAGGTGATATCTCATTGTGGTTTTGATTTGCATTTCTCTAATAATGAGTGATGTTGAGCATCTTTTCATGTGTTTGTTAGCCATCTGTATGTCTTCTTTGGAGAAATGTCTGTTTAGGTTTTTTTCCCACTTTTTGATTGGGTTGTTTGTTTTTCTGGTATTCAGTTGTATGAACTGCTTGTATATTTTGGAAATTAATCCTTTGTCAGTTGTTTCACTTGCTATTATTTTCTCTCATTCTGAGAGTTGTCTTTTCACTTTGCTTATAGGTTCCTTTGCTGTGCAAAAGCCTTTAAGTTTAATCAGGTCCCACTTGTTTACTTTTGTTTTTATTTCCATTACTCTAGCAGGTGGGTCATAAAGAATCTTGCTTTGATTTATGTCATCAAGTGTTCTGCCTATGTTTTCCTCTCAGAGTTTCATAGTTTCTGGTCTTACACTTAGGTCTTTAATCTATTTTGAGTTTATCTTTGTGTATGGTGTTAGTAAGTGTTCTAATTTCATTCTTTTACGTGTAACTGTCCACTTTTCCCAGCACCATATATTGAAGAGGCTGTCTTTGCCCCATTGCATATTCTTGCTTCCTTTGCCAAAAATAAGGTACCCGTAGGGGCATGGGTTTATTTCTGTGCTTTCTATCTTGTTCCATTGATCTATATTTCTGTTTTTGTGCCAGTACCATACTGTCTTGATGACTGTAGCCTTTGTAGTATAATCTGAGGTCAGGAAGGTTGATTCCTCCAGCTCCATTCTTCATTCTCAAGAACGGTTTGGCTATTTGGGGTTTTTTATGCTTCCATATGAATTTTGAAATTTTCTGTTCTAGTTCTGTGAAGAATGCCATTGGTAATTTGATAGGGATTGCATTGAATCTGTACATTGCATTTGGTAGTATAGTCATTTTCACAATATTGATTCCTCCTACCCAGGAACATGGAATACCTCTCCATCTGTTTATGTCATCTTTGATTTCTTTCATTAGTGTCTTATAATTTTCTGTGTACAGTTCTTTTGTCTCCTTAGGTAAGTTTATTCCTAGACATTTAATTCTTTTTGTTGCAATGGTGAATGGGATTGATTCCTTAATTTCTCTGATTTTTCACTGTTCATATATACAAGTGCAAGTGATTTCTGTGTATTGATTTTATATCCTGCAACTTTGCCAAATTCCCTGATTAGCTCTAGTAATTTTCTGATACTACCTTTAGGGTTTTCTATGAACAGTAACATGTCATCTGCAAACAGTGAGAGCTTACTTCTTTTCCAATCTGGGTTCCTTTCATTTCTTTTTCTTCTCTCACTGCTATAGGTTGGACTTTTCAGAACTATGTTGAGTAATAGTGGTGAAAGTGGACACCCTTGTCTTGTTCCTGATCTTAGAGGGAATGCTTTCAGTTTTTCACCACTGAGGATAATGTTTGCCATAGGCTTATTATATCTGGCCTTTACTATGTTGAGGTAGGTTCCTTCTATACCCATTTTTTGAAGAGTTTTAATCATAAATAGGTGCTGAATTTTGTTAAAGGCTTTTCCCGCATCTATTGAGAAAATCATATGGTTTTTATCTTTCAATTTGTTAATATGGTGTATCACATTGATTGATTTGCGTATATTGAAGAATCCTTGCATCCCTGGAATAAACCCAAGTTGATTATAGTGTTATGAGCTTTTTGATGTGTTGCTGAACTCTGTTTGCTAAAATTTTGCTGAGGATTTTTGCATCTGTGTTCATCAGTGATATTGGCCTGTCATTTTCTTTTATTGTGTTGTCTTTGTCTGGTTTTGGTATCAGGGTTATGGTGGCCTCGTAGAATGAGTTTGGAAGCGTTCCTTCCTCTGCAATTTTTTTGAAAGATTCTTAGGATAGGCGTTAGCTCTTCTCTAAATACTTGACAGAATTCTCCTGTGAAGCCATCTGGTCCCGGGCTTTTGTTTTTCGGGAGATTTTTGATCACAGCTTCAATTTCAGTGCTTGTACGTAATTTCTATTTCTTTCTGGTTCAGTCTTGGAAGATTGAACTTTTCTAAGAATCTGTCCATTTCTTCCAGGTTTTAGACTTCATTGCTATATAGTTGTCTCTTATAACAGTCTCTTAATATCATTTGTATTTCTGCATTGTCTGTTGTAACCTCTCCTTTTTCATTTCTAATTTTGTTGACTTGATTCTTCTCTCTTTTGTTCTTGATGAGTCTGGCTAAAGGTCTGTCAATTTTGTTTACCTTTTCAAAGAACCAGCTTCTAGTTTTATTAATCTTTACTATTGTTTCTTTCATTTCTTTCCATTTGTTTCTGCTTGGATCTTTATAATTTCTTTCCTTCTGCTAATTTTGTGGGGTTTGTTGTTGTTGTTGTTGTTCTTTTTCCAGTTGTTTTAGGTGTAAAGTTAGGTTGTCTATTCGATGTTTTTCTTGTTTCTTGAGGTGGGATTGTATTGCTATAAACTTCACTCTTAGAACTGCTTTTGCTGCATCCCATAGGTTTTGAGTTGTCTTGTTTTCATTGTCATTTGTTTCTAGAAATTTTCTGATTTCCCTTTTGATTTCTTCAGTAACCTGTTGGTTATTTAGACACGTGTTGTTTAATCTCCATGTCTTTGTTTTTCTTACAGTTTTTTTTTTCTTGTAATTGATACCTAGTCTCATAGCTTTGTGGTCAGAGAAGATGCATGATACAATTTCAATTTTCTTAAATTTACTGAAGTTTGATTTGTGACCCAGGATGTGGTCTGTCCTGAAGAATGGTCCATGTGCACTTGAGAAGGTGTATTCTTCTGCATTTGGATGGAATGTCCTGAAAAATATCAATGAGATCCATATCACCTATCATTTAAGACTTGTGTTTCCTTATTAATTTTCTTTTTTGATGATGTGTCCTTTGGTGTGAGTAGGGTGTTAAAGTCTCCTACTATTATTACATTACTGTCAATTTCTCCTTTTATGTCTGTTAGTGTTTGTCTTATGTATTGAGATCTCCTATGTTGGGTGCATAGATATTTACAATTGTTGTGACTTCCTCTTGGATTGATCCCTTGATCATTATGTAGTGTCCTGCCTTATCTCTTGTAATCTTTACTTTCAGGTCTATTTTGTCTGATATGAGGATTGCTACTCCAGCTTTCTGTTGCTTCCCATTTGCATGGAATGTATTTTTCCATCCTCTCACTTTCAGTCTATATGTGTCTTTAGGTATGAAGTAGGTTTCTTGTAGACAGCATATATATGGGTCTTGTTTTTGTATCCATTCAGCCAGTCTGTGTCTTTTGGTTGGCCAATTTAATCCATTTACATTTAAGTAATTATTGGTATATATGTTCCTATGCCATTTTCTTAATTGTTTGGGGTTGATTTTGTAAGTCTTTTTTCTTCTCCTGTATTTCTTGACTATATAAGTCCCTTTAACATTTGTCATAAAGCTGGTTTGGTGGTACTGAATTCTCTTAACTTCTGCTTGTCTGAAAAGCTTTTTATTTCTCCATCAATTTTGAATGAGATCCTTGCCAGGTACAGTAATCTTGGTTGTAGATTTTTACCTTTCAGTACTTTAAGTATATCCTGCCATTCCCTTCTTGCCTGAAGACTTTCTGCCGAAAGATCAGCTGTTAAGTGTATGGGGTTTCCCTTGTATGTCATCTGTTGTTTCTCCCTTGCTGCTTTTCATATTCTTTCTTTGTGTTTAGTCTTCAACAGTTGATTAGTACATGTCTTGGCATGTTTCTCCTTGGGTTTATCCTGTAGGGGACTCTCTGTGCCTCTTGCACTTGACTATTTCCTTTTCCATGTTGGGGAAATTTTCAACTCTAATCTCTTCAAAAATTTTCTCATACCCTTTCTTTTTCTCTTCTTCTTCTAGGATACCTATAATTTGAAAGTTGGCACCTTTGATATGGTCCCAGAGGTCTCTGAGACTGTCCTCAGTTCTTTTCATTCTTTTTTACTTTATCCTGCTCTTCAGAAGTTATTTCCACCATTTTATCTTCCAGCTCATTGATTCATTCTTCTGCTTCAGATATTCTGCTATTGATTCCTTCTAGAGTATTTTTAATTTCAGTAACTGTGTTGTCTCTGTATGTTTATTCTTTAATTCTTCTGTGTCTTTGTTAATTGATTCTTGCATTTTCTCCATCTTGTTTTCAAGGTTTTTGATCATCTTTACCATCATTATTCTGAATTCTCTTTCAGGTAGTTTGCCTGTTTCCTCTTCATTTATTTGGACATCTGTGTTTCTAGTTTGTTCCTTCATTTGTTTAGCATTTCTCTGTCTTTTCATTATTTTTTAAAAAATGTTTTTGTGTTTGAGGTCTCCTTTTCCCAGGCTTCAAGGAAAGTTGAATTCTTTCCTTGAAGAAGGCTGAATTCTTTCTTCTATTTGGTTTCTGCCCTCCTACGGTTGGTCCAGTGGTTTGTGTGAACTTCATATGTGGTGAGATTTGTGCTGGTTTTTGCTTATTTGTTTGTTTTTCCTCTGCTGGGCAAGGCTGAGTGAGGTGTTAATCATGTCTGCTGATGATTGGGTTTGTATTTTTGTTTTGTTTGTTGTTTAGTGAGGCATCCTGCACAGGGTGCTACTGGTGGTTGGGTGATGCCAGGTCTTGTATTCAAGTGGTTTTGTTTGTGTGAGTTCTCACTATTTGATACTCCCTAGGGTTAGTTCTCTGGTAGTCTAGGGTCTTGAAGTCAGTGCTCCTACTCCAAAGGCTCAGGGCTTGACCAACAAGTGGGTCTGTTATGGCCTTAAGTGAGACCAAAACAAATATCCAAAAATGGGAAACCAAAGATGAACCCCAGACAAATGGCAATTATAAAATCAGGCAAATAATAATAAAAATAATGGAATATACACACATACATATATACCCACAAGCAAAGTGAAAACAGTCCAACAAAAATAAAGTACAGTAGATTGACCTGGTGAACAAAGCAAATAAAAAATTATATTTACCAGTTAAGAACAAAACTAACTAAAGCACAAACTGGAAAACAAACTAAAGCAAGGTGCCAAGTGGGGAATAAAACAATGAAAATAAAACTAACAAATATGTTGAGAGGAAAGGAGAGAAAGAAAAGAAACAAAGAATAGATATGCAAAGTTAAACAGAGGTAGATAAAGATTTATATATGTTAAAGAGAACTGCAAGGGGAAAAGAACAGTAGGAAAAGCAAACAAAGGAATAAGTGTAGAAAAAATAACAATAGGCTTAAAAAATTTAAAAAAAGAAAAGGAAAAAAAAAGAGGAAAACTCCGCTGAACTGCAAAAGCCCAATGTAGAGGCAGAGGTATATGACAACAATAAAAAATATGACTGAGGGGGAAGGAAAAAAAAGCTCAAAAGCTTAATTGGATTTCTTAGTGCCTGGCAGCACGAAGTGTGCAGGGACCTGGACTGCCTCTGCCACAGGAGTTATGGCCCTATCAGAGTCTTTTTTCCGAGCCTGTTGTAGCTGGTGATCAGAAGGCCTCTGTGGCCAGTCTGTCTCTGTAGCTCCGCCCATTCAGGCACTTAAGGGGCTCCCTTGCCTGGGGCCCTACTCTGCAGACTGGTGCATTGGTCACTTAAAGGGGCCCCCTAGGTGGGGTCCTATCTGTAGTTCAGGGTGTCAGGCGTTTGATGGGCCAGCCTCTCTATTCTTCAGCTGCAGACGCTGATGTGTGGGGAGAGAGAGGCTATGGTGATGGCTCCACACGCTACAATACTCAGCTGTATCACCTTGCTTCCACGGCTTCCTGGCTTTCCCCCACAGGCATTTCCCACCACGGTCTCCTCTCTCACATCCCCGCCATCCGTCTCTCTGCAGTCAACAGCATCCCTCGCCCTGGGATTGCTCCACAATCCCCAAACTCCAGCTCCCAGCTGCTGCGCCTTCCAGAGGATCAGCTCCTGTCCGGGGTATGGCTGCAGCAAGGGCTGTCTGATTCTCATTCCATTTATGCTGCTGCAGATCAGCTGTTTCACTCTCAGCCTTAAATGTTTCTCCTCTGACTCAGACAACTGCCCTGATGTGTTCCCCCACTCGCTGAAGGCAGGTCCACTCCTACTAACACTCATGTTTTACTCCCTAGTTCTTTCATCCTGCTGAGTTTTGTGTGGTTCTATATATTCTTTGCCTCTGGTCAGGTACTCCTGTCTGCTCTCAGCTGGTTTTCTGCATTCTGTGTCTGAAGGTATATTCCTGACGTATCCATGGAGAAGAGATGTAATCCACGTCCATCTTCTCCTCCACTATCTTGTTCTCCTCTTAATTAATTTTGAAAGGTCCACTTTAAAAATATTTTAGGAAGGTAATCATTGCTTGATGATCAACTATAATAAGTAGAAACATGGAGACAAACTTTCAATCACACGAAATATACATATGGACTTGCTCAAATTAGTTTAAACGTATTTATAATATACAAATATTATATATTGGAGAAGGAAATGGCTACCCACTCCAGTATTCTTGCCTGGAGAAGCCCATTGACAGAGGAGCCTGGCCGGCTACAGTCCAAGGGGTTGCAAAGAGTCAGACATGACTGAGCACATTATATATTTTTTGAGGGGGTATAAGGCCTACAGATACAATTTTATGGTTTCTCCACACTACTTCAACATGTCTTTAAAGTGGTAAAATTTGGGGATGGATGAGTTAAGAGGAAATAATTCCATAATCAGTATCAGTTAATAAGGAATGGGTTGGATTTATGATTAAATTTTAATTTAAAAAATAAACAGGCTTCACAGTTTAGTAATGGGCTTTGAAAGCAGAGGAAAGTATGTTTAAACTCCAGTTCTAGAACTCTAAAATTCTAAACTATGACTCTTTCTAAGCCTCAGTTCCCTCATCTGTAAAACAGGTACAATAATACTCCCAAGGGTTCTCCTCAGATTTGAACAAAACATATCTAAAAGCTTCAATGGCACCTAGTAGTTAATTAATTGTTCTAATATTGCTATTAATAGACAAAGTATTTAATGTAGAATAAATAAAACTATTTTGTTTTCTCTGTTGCTATATTAAGTTATACAAAAGGGAAATTCACATGAAATGTCATTATGGTTTTTTATTCCCTTAAGCAAGTTAATTTATATTTAAGGTACTTAAAAAAATAAGAATTTTTAAAAGGCACTAGATTAGGAGTCTAGATTCTGATCTTAGCTCCACACTGGCTAACTGAACTTCCTTAAAAAAGTTACTTCATCAATCTAATATTCACTTAGGTCATTTGTAAAATGGTAAAATCTAAGTTATAATATTTTGATTACTAGATTAATTGTATAAAACTACAAAGCACTTCTATTAAACTACCACATAGGTATTATTACTAATGTTATATTATCACAATAAAAATGAGATTTAACATGTACCTATTTACATTAATTTCACAACTTTTTCAAGAGAAATTAGAGCCAAATCTAAGTAGAAGGGCCAATCCTAAACTGTTTTCCATTGCTGGGTAGGACACAGGCATGCTAAGCGTTAAGTATCATATCAATAAATATCAAACAAATTTCAGAGTTAAAAATGAACTGTAATATATTGAGTCATTTTTATAATCATTCTGCAAACTTAAAGGTAATCATCATAACACCTGGATTTATCAGAGGCCACTAAATTCATAGCTTTTGTTAGCATAAAATATTTACCAGGCATAGAAAGACTGCCTTCTTTCTTTGAACTGAGTCACTGAAACCTGAGAGCGGTTTGGTAACTAAAAAGGCAGGAAAGCTCTTCTCACTTTCCCAGTCTATGAACACAAAAAGAGAAAAGGGCAAGACTGAGCAAGCTGTATAAAATGACCTAAGGCTTTAAGGGGGAACAGTGACATCAGTGGGGAACACTGGAACGGTTAGCTGCTTAAACACAAAGTGACTGGAAACAGGTATCTCACTTGTGCCTACTTCCTCATCTACAGAATAGGGATACCAGCATCAGCAGTTACTTCAGAAACATGGAGGTCAATCAGAAGATTCTTGGACTATGTATTATAAGGGGGTGGTCCTTCGTGAAGCTCGACAGCCTACTTCATATTTTAAGGGTATACTTCATTAACTTTAAAAAAGACCCCCAAATCT
Source organism: Cervus canadensis (assembly GCF_019320065.1). NCBI lineage: Eukaryota > Metazoa > Chordata > Mammalia > Artiodactyla > Cervidae > Cervus > Cervus canadensis. Next base: position 1,277,694 of record NC_057387.1, read on the forward strand.
GACATTAACCTCCTTCCAAATTTACAAGCATCTACTTCAATTGGCTGAAAACACACTCACATAGATGATGGGCATACATCAATATAGACTGTTATCACTGAATTCTGGGAAAAGGTGCAAGATTACATTTTGTCTTCAGGAAATAAGAAAGGTCAGTATTTCGTACACACAGGTGTGTACATTTACTGTCACTGACTGACCATCACATTCTTTGCCACAAGGGCTCAGAACCCTGAACAGTAGGTTCAAGCAGTCCTAATGGATGAAGAGCTGGTACAGACATGGACTCTTATTTGACACCTACCTCTACTTCATAGCTTTGTCTGAATTAGTATGACATGACTAATTAGTATAACTGGCATAAATTAGTACAACTAAGTAGTACAACATTAATGAAAACCATCTAAGTTTTATATAACTGTGCTCAGTGCTCATGTAATAGACAATGTAATTTTTTCTGTACATTCTATGAAGTTCTTAACTACTTCATGAAACTTTGAACCAAGAGCATAATTAAGTTCAAAGTGCAAACAAAATCAAATATGTAAATAGTTCAAACTATCTTCTTAAAAAGGAGTTATTTTTGTGAGAAAAGAGGTTCATATTAGCTCATAATATTGAAAATAGAGATCATCACTAAAATTCTGTCACAATTCTCCAATAATGATTAAAAATTATTAAGACATTTTACTAGGTTTTACAACTGAAAAAAAAAGCTGAATTTTTCCCTCTCTTAAAAAGTATGATCTATATTTAATTATGTACCTATATTTTTAAAACTGTTAGGTTGTAAGAGGAGATACCTAAAACAAAAAGCAAAATGAAACAGAAACATACTAATATGAAACAGAAACTAAATACACAAAATAAACAGAACTTTAGCACACCCATCAAACTCATCTAGAGCAGGAACTGTAACAAATAAGGAGAACCCACTCACCCTTCCTCTTTTAGACCAATGTGACAAAGCAGCAAGCTCTTACTGCTGTCCACTGGACTGTCTACAGACCTCTTATTCTTTTAAAATATCCCCAACTTAAAATGGATGCAAATAAGCCAGGTGTGATTCCAACAAAAGTGATTCTGCTAGTCTCTACTGAGCTTCCACAGAAACGTGCACAGTTGGCAATAGCAAAGAAGTTGTGTACTGGCCTCAAACTAGCTTAAGGTTTCAATACTCATTGAGTGAAATAACAATTATGGTACTTAGTAAAAACCCAATACCAAAAAAAAAAAAACACCAAAACGTGTCTGTGAAAAGTTACAATTACCAATGGCAACCATTCTTTTACTAAAGAAACATAGCTTATGAGAGTTTCCCAGTAGGTCACTTAATGTAATAACCAACATCCAGAGAAAAACAACATAAAGTTTAATCTAAACAATAGTAAGTACTGTGTACATCTTTCTTTCCCTTAAATAAGTTCAGTATGACTCCTCATTGGTTCTACTTAAAGGTAAACGTTTTTACAGCGGTGACCCTCAAAGGGCAGTACCCAGATCAGCACCCTCAGGAAATTACTGGAAATGTACGTTCTCGGTCCCCCACCCCAGACCTACTGGGACAGAAACTCTGGGGGTGAAGTCCAGCAATGTATGTTTTCACAAACCCTCCAGAAGATTCTGATGTGAGCTAAAGTTTGAGAACCACTGATACATAGTGTCAAATTTCAGAGGCGGCTGAATATGAAACAGAAACTGCAAAGTTTTATTTGACCCTTTGGAACTAAGACAGACAAGGTAATAAAATAAAATGTAAAGGAGAACTCACTGGCCTCCTGCATTAAGTCTGTTGGCTAGTAGATCACTGTCTCACAACACATTTCCAACCACTGAGGTCTTCAGACACACAGGGCAACAATCTAACCATTTATTACTTTACAGTAAAAGAGAATAATATTTTTTTCCAATACATCAATCATGTATGTAGGGATGAGCCTGAAAGTTTGAGTCATAAATTTTAACATTCTTCACTAAAATTGGCCCTCCATATCTATGGGTTCTGCATCCAAGGATTCAATCAATCCATGTAAATCAAAAATACTTAAAAAAAAAAAAAAACCCGAAAGTTTCAAAAAGCAAAACCTGAATTTGCCACATGCTGGCAACTATTTACAGGGCATCTGCATTATATTCACAACTATTTATGCGGCCTTTATATTGTATTAGGTATTATAAGTAATCAAAAGGTGATTTAAAGTACTATACGGGATATACACAAATTCTATGCCTTCCTATACAAGGGACTTCAGCACCCTTGGGTTTTGGTATCCATGAGGGTCATGAAACCAATTCCCCCAGTGCTAAGGGATGGCTGTACTTGTAAAAAAAAAAAAAAAAAAAAAAAATTTTAAGAAACATACATGGAGAGACATCCATATATGTATCCATTGGTGGTCCAGTGGTTAATAATCTGCCTGCCAATAGAGGGGACAAGCCACCTCAATGAGAAGTCCAAGAAGAGAGTAGCCCCCACTCACTGCAACTAGAGAAAGTCCTCACACAGCAATGAAGACCCAGCACAGCACCCGCCCCCCAAAAAAAGAAACATACATGGATGCAGTTTTTCCTTAGTATCTAACACATTAGAGTTTATACACTACAAAATATTCTTTTCATTTTTCCATTAATTTCTGTATACGTATTTGTAATTCCTTCTCTATTTCCTTTAAGACAACAGAGAGCAGTTTAAAAAAAAAAAAAAACCCCAGATAGTTTTTAAAGTAACCAGAGAGATACAATGGAGAAAAACCACTGGGTAAATCAAACATGCCATATACCATTAAAATCAATGAATTCAAGCCAACTGAAGTTTTCTGAAGGTCATAATTGAAAATAAATTGCTAAATGCCTTCAGTATTTTTGAATAGCTTTATTTTTGGCTGTGCTGGGCCTTGTTGCCGTGAGTGGGTTTTCTCTAGCTGCGGAGAGCAGCGGCTGCTCATGTGCAGGCTTCTCATCGGGCTGGCTTCTCCCGTTGCAGAGCACAGGCTCGAGGCCGTGTCGGCTTCGGGGGCCACTGCACACGGGCTCAGCGGCGGTGGCGCACTGGCTTAATCGCTCCAAGGCACGTGGGGTCTTCCCGACCAGGGAATGAACCAGTGTCTCCCACATGGTGTGGAGGATTCTTAACCACTGGACCACCAGGGAAGCCCAATACCTTCAGTATTACACCTGCAAAATGTACTTTTAAAATCATGTTTTAAGTGAGTTGACGATCAGTCACAATTTACAAAGAAAAAAACCTAGGAAATTCAAAGCAGAATGTTTAGCTACATCAAGAATTATTTTATAATCTGTTTTATGATAAGAAGCACGATGAAATTTACTCAAAGGTCAGATTCTTGACTTTACAAACAAGGCAGGAAGCAGAAGAGAACATACATTTGACTTGTTTTCTGCTGCTTGTTATTTTCGTTTCTCAAATTAGGAAACACCTGAATTATAAGAACATTTTTACTCAAATATTCAAGGGAAAAGTTTTACTTAAGGGATAAATTCAAATCTCAATTTCTAAGCTTACCATATTGCCAGCAATTCATTCTCTTGGAAAAAGAAATATAAAGAAAACATACCCTAAGGTCATCATTATTGTCTTAAATTTTTAAAACAATTCTCCATCAAAGCAGCAATACAGAATAAATATAAGCAGGAAACTGATTCGCAGGCTCCTCTTCTCCTCTGTTAAATACTGATGTTCCTTAGGGCACATCCTTGGTCCACTTTGGACTATACCAGTGACTGCCGAAGTGCCACTAGTGGGCCAGAGCTGATCCAGTGATATCTATTTCATTGACTTTGATGCCTGACTGCAGGTTACATACTAATGGTCCACGCTGGTTGCCATTCCGACTCTCTCACTTGGATGAAGGCAAGATCTGAAAGATTAATCTGAAATTTTCTAAATTTCTGAAATTAATCTAAAATTAATCTGAAAGATTAATCCCCCAAGCTACTGACTTGTTCAGGAATGAACTGTATGTATACAAGAACTTTACTCAAATCTGGCCGACGAAATTAACGAAAGAGCTCCTGAACTTTTATGGGACAGTTACTCTCACTTTGAATAGAGACAGTAAGTGGTGACTCTCCTTCCTCTGGACACGAATAAGGAAGCATTCCTGGTTGCTGCTGGAAGTTGTTTTGCAACCATAAATAAAAGAACCTGAGGGCACAGCAACCCAGAGGCCAGTCCTACCGTCTCTAAAGCGTCTAATCTCTTAACTACGTGAGCCAAGTCAAACGAGATATTTGGGAGTATGTGTGTGCACGTGTGTGTATACATGCACACGATTCTCTAACATGAATGTGAGAGAAAACAGCAGGACTGTGGAAAAGGCATGTCGGGTCTCAGGAGCTCCAAGCCAGCCGCACTTCTACAGGTCAGCTGGGCTCCACTCTGCCCAACGTGAAGGGACGAGAGCCCCTAAAGTAATGTCCCTCAGATACTCTTCTACCATCCGAGACCATTTGCGAGACAAGTGAGGCTATGAAAATTCTCCATTCTAAGCTTGAATTTACCATTAAACAGATTTCATTTTCACTTTGGAAAAATTCCCCAATAATAAGCTAATATGCAATAGAATATGCTCATTGTAAACGAGAAGCACCGAGCACCTCCTCCCACCCTAAAAAAACGAAACTTGAAAAAAAAAACAAAAAACAGCATCATATTGTAGACCACTCCATAAAATCTCCTTATACTTAAAGAGGCCATGAACCTCCAAACATTTCACCATTTGAGTTGAACCCCTTCTTATAAATATACCATTCTTTTGTAGTAAAATCTCAATACTTAGAGAGAAATTAGGAAGATGAAAAGTACAGGCCTTTAAAGAAAATGAAAGTGGCACAACTGATCTTAACATAATCAGCGTGTACATACTACCACTGAACATTTTAAAGGTTTTCCTTTATCCTTTAACAAGAATAGTTTAAGTACCACTGTCTTCGATCACTAGATTTAGAATTGAATCTAACATAAAGGTAACCTTTATCTCTCCTGGTTCTTACAAACAACAAAGGATGAAAATCACAGAGTTTCAGAACAAGAGAAATGTCAACAATAATCAATCTAATGCCTTCGATACTAGGAACTTGTGTGCAAGGCTGCATGATTTACTTTGAAATACTCTTGTGAACAATGGCACAGCTGAAATTCAGATCCATTTTCTGATTTTTGGTACATATAAATGTTCCTCACATTGACCACCTTCTCTTTTAGAAATGCAAAAATATTTTCTAAGGAAATTTACAAAATCACTTTTTAAAAAGTAATCGATGTCATGTTAATCATTTTAAGTATACCAACTACTGATCATTAGTCTCTAAAGATCACTTTAAAATAATGTTTATACATATTCATCCAATAATTTCTTCACTCAAAAAAAAAACTTCAAGAAATTATGGACCTCCTTGGTGGTGCAGTGGATAAGAGTCCATCTGCCAATGCAGGGGACACGGGTTTGACCCCTCGTCCAGGAAGAGTCCACAAGTCTGGAAGTGACTAAGTCTGTGCACCTGAATTACTGGACAAGGGCGCTGCCACTGCCAACGCTGCGTGCTGGAAGCACTGAGGCCTGAAAACCTACAGCCTGCCCTCCAGAACAAGACAAGCCGTCACAACGACAAAGTCTGCACAGCACAACCAGAGAGCAGCCTCCATGTGCCCAACAAGAGAAAAGCCTGAGCAAAGCAACAAAAACCCAGCACAGTCAAAAATAATAACAATAAAAAAGTCAACCGTTATGTACAGGGTCCTGTACTCTGCTCTATGAAGCCAGAAAGATCAGACATGAAAAGCTAGGACATTAGAAATCTATAATTTAAGTAAAGGCTAAGAAATGTTTTTACTTTTAAAAGGGAACAAACATACACATATTTTAATACAAAGAGAAAAGGTAGTTTTCATAAAATTTTAAGATTCCTTACTAATGTTGAAAACCTATAAATAACTACATATTTATGTAATAATGTTTATTCTAAAAAATAGATAAAATGTTTAAATTCTGTGACATCATTTGGAGTTCTTAATATTACCTTTCAGGTTTCATATCTAAGAAATTCATATCCTTTGCCATTATCTCTTGCCTCCTGCTTATTTAACTTACACACAGAGTATGTTATGCGAAATCCCATGCTGGATGAAGCACAAGCTGGAATCAAGATTGCCGGGAGAAATATCAATACCTCAGATATGCAGATGACATCACCCTTATGGCTGAAAGCAAAGAGGAACTGCAGAGCCCCTTGATGAAGGTGAAAGTGGAAAGTGAAAAAGCTGGCTTGGAACTCAACATTCAAAAAACTAAGATAATGGCATCTGGTCCCATCACTTCTTGGCAAATAGACGAATAAACAGCATAAAAAGTAACAGACTTTATTTTCTTGGGCTTCAAAATCACTGCCGATGGTGACTGCAGCCTTGAAATTAAAAGACGCTCCTTGGAAGAAAAGTTATGACAAATCTAGAGAGTCTATTAAAAAGCAGAGAGATCACTTTGCCAACCAAGATCTGAATAGTCAAAGATATGGTTTTTCCAGTGGTCATGTATGGATGCGAGAGTTGGACTACAAAGGAAGTTGAGCACCAAAGAATTGATGCTTCTGAACTGTGGTGTTGAAGAAGACTCTTGAGAGTCTCTTGGACTACAAGGAGATGAGACCAGTCAATCCTAAAGGAAATCAATCCTGAATATTCATTGGAAGAATTGATAATGAAGCTAAAACTCCAATACTTTGGCCACCTGATGCGAAGAGCTTACTCATTACAAAAGACCCTGATGCTTGAAAAGACTGAAGGCAGGAGGAGAAGGGAACCACAGAGGATGAGATGGTTGGATGGCATCACCGACTCAACAGATGTCTGAACAAGCTCCAGGAAATGAAGGCCAGGGAAAGCTGGTATGCTCTAGTCCATGGGATCACAAAGAGTCAAACACGACTGAGTGACAGACAACAACTAACCACTTGTCTCCTATACGAAAAATCTAGATTTATAAGTCAAAAATGTTCAGTTTCACAGGCTGAATACAGGATAGGGCAAAAATCAGGGTAATTTACCTTAGCCAAGTCAGTAAAAGAAATTCAAGCTATGACAATCTGGTGTGCTTTTCACACCATCATAACATTAAAATAAATTTCCTCAAAATGTAAGGCCATGTTAACCCACCACATAAACTCTCTAAATGCACACCTGCTCCAACAGGGCTCATGCCTCAGGCTGTGGGATCCGGGAGCTGCACCCAGGCCATTGGCAGGCCGTTTGTACCTCCGCAGGGGACTCAACCACAGGTCTGGCTCAGCGTTCTTCAGTATTCAGTACCACTTCAGCATTCCTGCCTGGAGCGCCCCACGAACAGTATGAAAAGGCAAAAGACAGGACACTGAAAGATGAACTCCCCAGGTCGATAGGTGCCCAATATGCTACTGGGGAAGAGCAGAGAAATAACTCCAGAAAGAATGAAGAGACAGAGCCACAGTGAAAACAACACCCAGTTGTGGATGTGACTGCTGATGGAAGTAAAGTCCGATGCTGTAAAGAGCAATACTGTATAGGAACCTGGAATGTCAGGTCCATGAATCAAGGTAAATCAGAAGTGGTCAAACAGGAGATGGCAAGAGTGAACCAGTATTTTAGGAATCAGTGAACTAAAATGGACTGGAATGGGTGAATTAAATTCAAATGACCATTATATCTACTACTGTGAGCAAGAATCCCTTAGAAGAGATGGAGTAGCCCTCATAGTCAACAAAAGAGTCCGATATGCAGTACTTGGGTATAATCTCAAAACCAACAGAACGATCTGTTTGTTTCCAATGCAAATCACTCAATATCACAGTAATCCATGTCTATGCCCCAACCAGTAACGCTGAAGATGCTGAAATTGAACGGTTCTATGAAGACCTACAAGACTTTCTAGAACTAACACCCAAAAAACGTGTCCTTTTCATCATAGGGGACTGGAATGCAAAAGTAGGAAGTAAAGAGATACCTGGAGTAACAGGCAAATTTGGCCTTGGAGTACAAAATGAAGCAGGGCATAAGCTAACAGAGTTCTGCCAAGAGAACGCACTGGTCATAGCCAAAACCCTCTTCCAACAACACAAGAGACGACTCTAGACATGGACATCACCAGATAGTCAGTACCAAAATCAGACTGATTATATTCTTTGCAGCTAAAGATGCAGAACCTCTATAAAGTCAGCAAAATTAAGACCAGAAGCTGACTGTGGCTCAGATCATGAACTCCATATTGCCAAATTCAGACGAAAATTGAACAAAGTTGGGAAAATCACTAGACCATTCAGGTATGACCTAACTCAAATCCCTTATGATTATACAGTGGAAGTGAAAACAGATTCAAGGGTTTAGATCTGATAGATAGAGTGCCTAAAGAACTATGGACAGAGGTTTGTAACATAATACAAGAGGCAGTGATCTAAACCATCCCCAAGAAAAAGAAATGCAAAAAGGCAAACTGGTTGTCTGAGGAGGCCTTACAAATATTTGAGAAAAGGAGAGAAGCAAAAGAAAAAGGAGAAAAGGAAAGATACACCCATCTGAAGGCAGAGTTCTAAAGAAGCCCAAGGAGACATAAGAAGGCTTCCTCAGTGATCAGTGCAAAGACATAGAGGAAAACAACAGAATGGGAAAGACTCGAGATCTCTTCAGGAAAATTATAGAGATACTAAGGGCATATTTCATGCAAAGATGGGCACAATAAAGGACAGAATGGTATGGACCTAATAGAAGCAGAAGTTATTAAGAGGCGGCACGAATACACAGAAAAACGAGACAAAAAAGACCTTCATGATCTAGATAACAATACTGGTGTGATCACTCACCTAGAGACAGGCATCCTGGAATGCACAGTCAAGTGGGCCTTAGGAAGCATCACTACGAACAAAGCTAGTGGAGGTAATGGAATTCCAGCTGAGCTATTTCAAGTCCTAAAAGATGATGCTGTGAAAGTGCTGAACTCAATATGTCAGCAAATTTGGAAAACTCAGCAGCGTCCAGAGGACTGGAAAAGGTCAGTTTTCATTCCAGTGCCAAAGAAGGGCAATGCCAAAGAATGCTTGAACTACCACACAATTGTACCCATCTCACATGCTAGCAAAGTAATGCTCAAAATTCTCCAAGCTTCAACAGTATGTGAACCATGAACTTCCAGATGTTCAAGCTGGATTTAGAAAAGGCAGAGGAACCAGAGATCAAATTGTCAATATCCGGTGGATCATAGAAAAAGAAAGAGAAATCCAGAAAAACATCTCCTTCTGTTTTATTGACTACGCCGAAGCCTTTGACTGTGTGGATCACAACAAACTGGAAAATTCTTCGAGACATAGGAATAGCAGACCACCTTACTTGCCTCCTGAGAAACCCGTATGCAGGTCAAGAAGCAACAGTTAGAACCGGACATGGAACAGCGGACTGGTTTCCAATCGGGAAAGGAGTACGTCAAGGATGTATAACATCACCCTGCTTATTTAACTTACATGCAGAATACATCATGCAAAATGCCTGGCTGTATGAAGCACAAGCTGGACTGAACACTGACGGGACAAATATCAATAACCTCAGACACACAGATGTCACCACCCTTAGTGAAGAGGAACTAAAGAGCAGAAGTGAAGAGGCAGAGAGTGAAGAAGAACCAAAGAGTCTCTTGATGAAAATGAAACAGGAGAGTGAAAAAGTTGGCTTAAAGCTCAACATTCAGAAAACTGAGATCATGGCATCCAGTGCCACATCACTTCATGGCAAATAGGTGGAGAAACAATGGAAACAGTGACAGACTTTATATTTCCGGGCTCCAAAATCACTGAAGACGGTGACTAAGCCATGAAATTAAAACACGCTTGCTCCTTGAAAGAAAAGTTATGACCAACCTAGACAGCATTACTTTGCCAACAAAGGTCCGTCTATTCAAAGCTATGCTTTTTCGAGTAGTCACGTATGGATGTGAGAGTTGGACTATAAACAAAGCTGAGTGCCGAAGAATTGATGCTTTTGAACTGTGGTGTTGGAGAAGACTCTTGAGAGTCCCTTGGACTGCAAGATCAAATCAGTCAATTGTAAACAAAATCAGTCCTGAATGTTCATTGGAAGGACTGATGTTGAAGCTAAAACTCCAATACTTTGGCCACCTGATGTGAAGAACTGACTCACTGGAAAAGACCCTGATGATGGAAAAAATTGAAAGCAGGAGAAGGGGACGGCAGAGGATGAGATGGTTGGATGGCATCACTGACTTAATGAACAAGAGTTTGAGCAAGCTCTGGGAGTTGGTGATGGACAGGGAAGCCCGGTGTGCTGCAGTCCATGGGGTCGCAAAGAGTTGGACATGGCTGAATGACTGAACTGAAGTGCGTACACTGGGAATCAATGACAGTCTCAAGGTTAGGACTTGGCACATTCATAACTGAGGAAGTGCATATACTGAGAATTCCATGACAGTCTAATGGTTAGGACTTGGCACTTTCACAACAGAGACCATGGGTTCAAGACCTGATAGGAATAAATATCTTGCAATGTGTCATGGCTATAAACAAATTAAAATAAAAAAAGTGCATATAGCACCACAGGGATATATACCAAGGTCATCAGCCTTACAGCCTTTGCGATGTCTTTTCCTTCAGTCTAGGATGCTTCTGCCCAGGTAGCTTCTTTTTCTTTGCTATTCCAGTCTTGGACTAAAAGTCACATCCTCAAAGAAGCCTTCCCAGACCATGCAATTTAAAGAATATTTCTCCTTCCCTGTACCAGTCCATGACTATCATGTCAAGCCATTTTGTTCTATGCTCTCATAATTTTAACTTATTCCATTAAAAGGCAAGGGCACATTTCATGCAAAGATGGGCACAATAAAGGACAGAAATGGTATGGACCTAACGGAAACAGAAGTGATTAAGAAGAGATGGCAAGAATACACAGAAGAACTAAACAGAAAAGTTCTTAATGAACTGGATAACCACAATGGTGTGATCACTCACCTGAGAGCCAGATATCCTGGAGTGTGAAGCCAAGTGGGCCTTAGGAAGCATTAGTAGGAACAAAGCTAGTGGGGGTGATGGAATTCCAGATGAAGCTATTTAAAATTCTAAAATAGGATGATGCTGTTAAAGTGCTGCACTCACTATGCCAGCAAATTTGGAAAACTCAGTAGTTGCCAAAGGACTGGAAAAGGTCAGTTTTCATTCCAATTCCAAAGAAGGGCAGTGTCAAAGAATGTGCAAACTACCATATAATCACACTCATTTCACATGCTAGAAAGGTAATACTCAAAATCCTTCCAGCTAGGCTTCAGCAATACGTGAACCAAGAACTTCCAGATGTACAGGCTGGGTTTAGAAAAGGGAGAGGAGCCAGAGACCAAACTGCCAACATTCGTTAGACCACAGAGAAAGCAACGGAGTTCCAGAAAAACGTCTACTTCTGTTTCACTGACTATGCTAAAGCCTTTGACTGTAGGGATAACAACAAACTGCGGACAATACATAAAGAGATGGGAATACCAGACCACCTTACCTGCCTCCTGGGAAACTTGCATGTAGGTCAAGAAGCAACAGTTTGAACTGGACATGGAACAACAGACTGGTTCCAAACTGGGAAAGGAGCACACCACCACTGTGCATTGTCACCCTGCTTATTTAACTTACATGCAGAGTACATAATGTGAAATGTGGGCTGGATGAATAAAAGCTGGAATCAAGACTCCTCAGATGTGCAGATGATACCACTCTAAAGGCATAAAGTAGAGAGGAACTAAAAGCTGGCTTAAAAATCAACATTCAAAAAATGAAGATCATGGCGTCCAGTCCCATCACTTCATGGCATATGGATGGAGAAGTGGAAACAGTGGCAGATTTTATTTTCCTGGGTTTCAAAATCACTGTGGACAGTGACTGCCAGAATGAAATTAAAAGATGCCTGCTCCTTGGAAGAAAAGCTATGACAAACCTAGACAATGTAATAAAAAGAAGAGACCTCACTTTGCTGCCAAAAGTCAGTATAGTTGAAGCTATGGTTTTTCCAGTAGTCATGCATAGATGTGAGAGTTGGACCATAAAGAAGGCTGAGTGGCGAAGAATTGATGCTTTAAAATCAGGGTGCTGGTGAAGACTCTTGAGAGTCCCCTGGGCTGCGAGGAGATCAAACCAATCAACCCTAAAAGAAATCAACCCTGAATAGTCCTTTCAAAAGGACTGATGCTGAAGCTCCAATACTTTGGCCACCTGCTGTGAAGAGCTGATTCATCAGAAAACACCCCGATGCTGGGAAAGATTGAAGGCAAAAGGAAAAGGGGGCAACAGAGGATGAGATGGTTGGATGGCATCATTGACTCAATGGACATGAGTCTGAGCAAGTTCCAGGAGTTGGTGATGGACAGGGAAGCTTGGAGTGCTGCAGTCCATGGGTTGACAAAGAGTTGGACACAACTGAGCAATTGAACAATAACAAAAAAAGGCAAGCTTTCTGGGCACTGGTATTTTTTTCAGTCTGTCTTATTCACAACAGCAACCTTAATGCATAATAGAGTGTGAACGGTACTCAGAAAAGTATTTCTCCAGTGAATGAATGGAAACTAGGAAGTCAGTATGTATCAGATCAGGGATAGCAGCTTAAGTCCATAATAAAACAAACTCCTTGAAAGAAAGTATTTCTGAAAAAGACAGAATATGTGTTCAGAGAAGTCATTTACTGATTTTGAATAAAAGCAGCCCTCCTAACAAAACCCTACTGAAAGTATACTCCTGATAGCAAATCTGAAATACAACAGTTAAAAAATATTCTGTTTATCGAATATTTCTTTTTAAAAGTCAGGGCCATATAGGAGACTCAGTAAAATTCAGTTCAGCCGCTCAGTCGTGTCTGACTCTTTGCAGCCCCATGGACTGCAGCACGACAGGCCTCCCAGTCCATCACCGACGCCCGGAGTCCACCCAAACTCATGTGCACTGAGCTGGTGATGCCGTCCAACCATCTCATTCTCTGTCGTCCCCTTCTCTTCCCACCTGCAATCTTTCCCAGCATCAGGGTCTTTTCAAATGAGTCAGCTCTTCGTATTAGGTGACCAAAGTATTGGAGTTTCAGCTTCAACATCAGTCCTTTCAATGAACACTCAGGACTAATCTCCTTTAGGATGGACTGGTTGGATCTCCTTGCAGTTCAAGGGACTCTCGAGAGTATTTGCGAAAACCACAGTTCAAAACCATCACTGCTTTGGTGCTCAACTTTCTTTATACTCCAACTCTCACATTCATATATGACTACTGGAAAAACCATAGCCTTGACTAGACAGACTTTTGTTGGTAAAGTAATGTCTCTGCTTTTTAATATGCTGTCTAGGGTGGTCATAACTTCCCTTCCAAGGAGTAAGCATCTTTTAATTTCATGGCTGCAGTCACCATCTGCAGTGATTTTGGAGCCCCCAAAATAAAGTTAGTCACTGTTTCCACTGTTTTCCCATCTATTTGCCATGAAGTGATGGGACCAGATGCCATGATCTTAGTTTTCTGAATGTTGAGCTTTAAGCCAACTTTTCCACTCTCCTCTTTCACTTTCATCAAGAGGCTTTTTAGTTCTTCTTCACTTTCTGCCATAAGGGTGGTGTCATCTGCATATCTGAGGTTATTGATATTTCTCCCGGCAATCTTGATTCCAGCTTGTGCTTCCTCCAGCCTAGTGTTTCTCATGATGTACTCCACATATGAGTTAAATAAGCAGGGTGACAATATACAGCCTTGATGAACTCCTTTTCCTATTTGGAATCAGTCTGTTGTTCCATGTCCAGTTATAACTGTTGCTTCCTGACCTGCATACAGGTTTCTCAAGAGGCAGGTCAGGTGGTCTGGTATTCCCATCTCTTGAAGAATTTTCCAGTTTATTGTGATCCACACAGTCAAAGGCTTTGGCATAGTCAGTAAAGCAGAAAGAGATGTTTTCCTGGAACTCTCGTTTTTTCAATGATCCAGGGGATGTTGGCAACTTGATCTCTGGTTCCTCTGCCTTTTCTAAATCCAGCTTGAACATCTGGAAGTTCACGGTTCACGTATTGCTGAAGCCTGGCTTGGAGAATTTTGAGCATTACTTTACTAGTGTGTGAGATGGGTGCAGTTATGTGGTAGTTTGAGCATTCTTCGACATTACCTTTCTTTGGGATAGGAATGAAAATGGACCTTTTCCAGTCCTGTGGCCGCTGCTGAATTTTCCAAATTTGGTGGTATATTGAGTGCAGCACTTTCACAGCACCATCTTTCGGGATTTGAAATAGCTCAACTGGAATTCCATCACCTCCACTAGCTTTGTTTTTAGTGATGCTTCCTAAGGCCCACTTGACTTTGCACTCCAGGATATCTGGCTATAGGTGAGTGATCACACCATTGTGATTTCTGAGTCGTGAAGATCTTTTTTTTTTTATAGTTCTTCTGTGTATTCTTGCCACCTCTTCTTAAATCTTCTGCTTCTGTATGGTCCATACCATTTCTGTCCTTTATTGAGCCCATCTTTGCATGAAATGTTCCCTTGGTATCTCTTATTTTCTTGAAGAGATCTCTAGTCTTTCCCAATCTATTGTTTTCCTCTATTTCTTTGCACTGATCACTGAGGAAGGCTTTCTTGTCTCTCCTTGCTATTCTTTGGAACTCTGCTCAAATGGGAATATCTTTCCTTTCCTCCTTTACTTTTCACTTCTCTTCTTTTCACAGCTATTTGTAAGGCCTCCTCATACAGCCATTTTCCTTTTTTGCATTTCTTTTTCTTGTGGATGGTCTTGATCCCTGCCTCCTGTACAATGTCATGAACCTCCAACTATAGTTCATCAGGCACTCTGTCTATCAGACCTAGTCCCTTAAATCTATTTCTCACTTCCACTGTGTAATTGTAAGGGATTTGATTTAGGTCATACTTGAATGGTCTAGTGGTTTTCCCTACTTTCTTCAATTTAAGTCTGAATTTGGCATACGGAGTTCATGATCTGAGCCACAGTCAGCTCCCAGTCTTGTTTTTGCTGACTGTATAGAGCTTCTCCATCTTTGGCTGCAAAAAATATAGTCAGTCTGATTTCGGTACTGACCATCTGGTGATGTCCATGTCTAGAGTCATCTCTTGTGTTGTTGGAAGAGGGTGTTTGCTATGACCAGTGCGTTCTCTTGGCAAAACTCTATCAGCCTTTGCTCTGCTTCATTGTGTACTCCAAGGTGAAATTTGCCTGTTACTCCAGGTGTTTCTTGACTTTCTGCTTTTGCGTTCCAGTCTCCTATAATGAAAAGGACATCTTTTTTGGGTGTTATCGTCCTAAAAGGTCTTGTACAAGGTCTTCATAGAACTGTTCAACTTCACCTTTTTCAGCATTACTGGTCAGGGCATAGACTTGGATTACCGTGATATTGCAATTGTTTGCCTTGGAAACGAACAGAGATCATTCTGTTGTTTTTGAGATTGCATCCAAGTACTGCATTTCGGACCCTTAATATATAGGAGACTAGCTTCTGCTTTGTGATGTTCTTGGCCATAGAGAGGAGCAAGTACTACTTTATTTATTATGTTTTCCCTAGATTAGCATGGGTTCTCAGAAACAGTAAATTTAGAACTATCTTTTAATTAATGGATGTGAAATCTGGGAACATTCTGAGCAGAAATTCCAGACTCAAACTATAAACCAAAACT
The DNA here is from genome assembly GCF_019320065.1 of Cervus canadensis. Classification (NCBI taxonomy): domain Eukaryota; kingdom Metazoa; phylum Chordata; class Mammalia; order Artiodactyla; family Cervidae; genus Cervus; species Cervus canadensis. The sequence continues at coordinate 1,293,367 of NC_057387.1, forward strand.
GACTTTCAGGATCTTGGTAAACAAGGATAAGACTAGTTAATACTTAAATTAAAATTTGCTTAACATCCTATAAATAGACACAAATCTTGCAAGAAAGTCAGCCATTCTAAATCACATTCTGGAGACAGACTATGCCTCTTAACTTTGCAAAATAAAGACTAATCATATTGGGAGTCCTGTTGAGATTCCAGCCTTTCTTTGCAAAATTCTGAATGAGAAGTCAACCCATCTATTTGCTATGGTTGAACAAGAAAGCACACTATTATAGGAAAAGGAAAAGAGATGAATCATTTATCTGTTAGTCAAGCATTTACTCTTTACCAAGGTCTTACTTAGATTTACCCATGTTAATGATTTCTTTGCTTACCATTCCTCTTCCATCTCAGTCTTTCCTTCTGAGTTCAACTTCTCCACTTTTTAAGTACATCTTTTCAAAGTCCCTTTAGTGAAGGTATGACAGTAGCCAACTTTTATTTTATTTAGAGCTTTTATTTGCCCAAGAAACGTCATTTCTTTTTTTTTTTCTTGAATAAAAGTTCAGCTAGGTAAAAATAAGATTACTAGTCATTTCCCCTTAGCATCGTACAATTTCATTCTCTTCAGGCTTTCATTTGTTGCTATTGAATACTGTGAAAATGTGGTACTTTTATGAGCAATTATCTATTCTTCTTGTCTTTTATTAAGATATTCTCTTTAGAGTTGATTTCCTGCAGTTTCACTATAATATATATCTAGGTACAGAATTTTTATCTACCCTGCCTGGGCTTTTATTGTACTTCCTAAAGCTGAGAATTCATGCCTTTCATCAGTTCCAGAAAACTCCTATCCAGTATGTATTTGAATTGATAATAGTTGAGAACTACCCCTGTTCTCTCTGGAACTACAATTCAGTTCAGCTCAGTTTAGTCACTCGGTGTCTGACTCTTTGCGACTCCATGAATCGCAGCACGCCAGGCCTCCCTGTCCATCACCAACTGCCAGAGTCTATCCAAACCCATGTCCATCGAGTCGATGATGCCATCCAGCCATCTCATCCTCTGTCGTCCCCTTCTCCTCCAGCCCCCAATCCCTCCCAGCATCAGGGTCTTTTGCAATGAGTCAGCTCTTTGCATCAGGTGGCCAAAGTATTGGAGTTTCAGCTTCAACATCAGTCCTGCCAATGAACACCCAGGACTGATCTCCTTTAGGATGGACTGGTTGGATCTCCTTGCAGTCCAAAGGACTCTCAAGAGTCTTCTCCAACACTACAGTTCAAAAGCATCAATTATTCGGTGCTCAGCTATCTTTATAGTCCAACTCTCACATCCATACATGATCACTGGAAAAACCATGGCCTTGACTAGACGGACCTTTGTTGACATAGTAATGTCTGTGCTTTTGAATATGTTGTCTAGGTTAGTCATAACTTTCCTTCCAAGGAGTAAGCATCTTTTAATTCCATGGCTGCAGTCACCATCTGCAGTGATTTTGGAGTCCCCCAAAATAAAGTCAGTCACTGTTTCCACTGTTTTCCCATCTATTTGCCATGAAGTGATGGGACCAGATGCCATGATCTTAGTTTTCTGAATGTTGAGTTTTAAGCCAACTTTTTCACTTTCATCAAGGGGGTCTTTAGTTCTTCACTTTCTTCCATAAGGGTGGTATCATCTGTGTATCTGAGGTTATTGATATTTCTCCCAGCAATCTTGATTCCAGCTTGTGCTTCCTCCAGCCCAGCGTCACTCCTGATGTACTCTGCATAGAAGTTAAATAACTTCTATGGGTTATTTAACAGGGTGACAATATACAGCCTTGATGCACTCCTTTCCTGATTTGAAACCAGTCTGTTGTTCCATGTCCAGTTCTAACTGTTGCTTCCTGACTACAATTAGATTCAGTTTAAACTTTCTCATTCTATTCTCCATATCTCTTAACTTCTCTTTCATATCTTTCATTACTTCAGCTGCTTAATTTCTTTACATCTGTCATTAACTCACTCTTCAAAAAGTACCTTATCTACTATTTAACTTGTTCATTGCATTTATTTTTTTCTTTCTAGAGATTATCTCTTTGTCAAATCTGCTTAGTAATTTTCACAGCTGGTTACCTGCTCATGATTTCAATCCCCTTTATTACTAAAACATTTAAAAATTAATTTAAATAGTAAACCTGATTTTAATCAATCACCTTCCTTCACACTGTGGGAGGCAGCAGGGAGTTTACTTCTATTGCTGGTTGTTTTGCTGCAAGTCTGATGTTGCCCTGTTTCTTCCTACGTTGTATAATTTTGGGGTATAGACTCATAGTAAGAAAACTAATCTGGAGAAGTCTCCAAAGCATGGGTTGAATGTACATTCCTTCAGAAAGGTCATACATTTGCTTCTGCCCAACCGGAGGCATTTATACCTTGGGAGCACTTTTATTTCTTGGCTTTGGGTTTCCCAGATCACACAGGTAGTATAAATTCGAACTTCAAATTTGTATTTAAAAAGAGTTAAGGAAGATTTGTACATAGACGTAAAGAGAGACAAGCCTTCGCTGCAGTACTCTGCTGGTGGGTGAAGTTTTCCTGGCCTACCCTTTTGCCAAGTATGGGTTGTTATTGTTGTTGCTCAGTCTCTAAGTCGTGTCTGACCTTTCGTGACCTCAAGTACTGCAGCAGGCCAGACTCCTCTGTCCTCCACCACCTCCCGGAGTTCGCTCAAACTCATATTCATTTAGTCGCTGATGTGATCTAACCATCTCATTCTCTGCAGTCTCCTTCTCCTTTTGTCTTTAATCCTTCCCAGCATCAGGGTCTTTTCCAATGAGTCGGCTCTTCGCATCAGGTGGCCAAAGTACTGGAGCTTAACCTTTAGTATCAGACCTTTCAATGAATACTCAGGGTTTATTTCCTTTAGGATTGATTGGCTTGATTTCCATGCAGTCCAAGGGACTCTCAAGAGTCTTCTCTAGCACCACAATTTGAAAGCATTGATTTTTCAGTGCTCGGCCTTTTTTATGATCCAATTCTCACATCTGTACACGACTACTGAGAAAACCATAGCTTTGACTATACAGACCTTTGTCAGCAAATTAAGGTCTCTGTTTTTTAATATGTTGTCTAGGTTTTTCATAACTTTCCTTCCCAGGAGCAAGCATCTTTTAATTTCAAGGCTGCAGTCACTGTCTGTAGTGATTTGGGAGCCCAAGAAAATAAAGTCTGTCACTGCTCCACCTTTCCCCTTCTATTTGCCATGAAGAGATGGGACCAGATGCCATGGTCTTAGTTTTTTGAATGTTGCTTAGGGTGTAGGCCTTTCGTAAGGGTTCCAAGCTTTATGCAGGGATCTCAGCTCCATTTCTCCACCCTGAAAAGTTTAGTCTTCTGTCTAGACTAGACATTAAATCACAAAGGTTTGGACAAAGGCCCTTAAGGCAGCCCCAGGGTGAACTTGGTGACCGTACATTTTCTTCTTCATGGATTCTGTGGAAATCCCTCACATATCCTTGGGCTTGCACAGAAAACATGTATATGAATGTTATAGGCGTTTGTAGGATTTTTGTAGAATTTCTCTGAATAATCTATTATAGTGTCAGAAGTCTTTGAGAGTAAGTTTTAAAACAAACAATTTCAATCTTCAAAAAGAAGCTCTAGGACTTCCTCGGTGGTACAGTGGATCAGAACTCCATCTGCCAATGCAGGGGACATGGATTCAATTTCTAGTCCAGCAAGAATTCCACATGCCACCGAGCAGCTAAGCCCATGAGCTACAACTACCGAGCCTGAGTTCTAGAATCCATGAGCTGCAACTGCCGCAGCCCACGTGCCAAGAGTCTGTGCTCCACAACAAGAGAAGGCACCAGAGCCAGTCCACCACAAAGAGTCGCCCCCACTTGCTGCAACTAGAGAAAGCCCGCGTGCAGCAACGAAGACCCAGCAGAGCCAAAAAATAAATACATTTAAATTAGAAAAAAACCAAAACGTGCTGTAAGCTGATGTGCTTAGAGCAGAGCGCATCCTCTTACACGGCACAGTGTCCCCTCTGTCATAGCTCTGCCTTTACTCCACACTCTCGTCACTGTGGTTTAAAGTCTCCTCCTCTGCCCTGATTTTAACAGACATTTCCAGTGCTCACTACCTCACGGTAATGCATCAACAATGACATTACCTGAGTGATTCTCGGCATGGCTAGAACAGGAAAGTAACAATCAGCAGACTGTTTCCTTAGCTTCACTAAGATGATAAGGGTCAAGCACAGTGACACGGTTTACAGGATACTATCTGTATTTTTTAAGAATGGATATCTGCGAAAGGTTTTGAAGAATACTCTTAACAGGACAGCAAGAACAGAAACTTATTGGCTGATTCTGAGCCACGTGTCACAGTAATCTAGATGGTGGCACCTTAAACTCGGATAGAAAATACAGGGACAAATTCAATATGTGTTTTACAGGTAAAACTGACACGTGTCTCATTTGATGTGAGGGAAAAGAAAGGGATTGCCTCTGTTAGGCTACAGAATGAACTAGAACAGAGATGAAAGTTACAAGGAGACATATTTCAAGTTAATATTAAGGACTGTTTTAAAATTATTATATACTTAAAAAAAAAAAAGGAATTATTGCAATTACAGAATTCACAGTTAAAACTTGTTCATTATACTCCATCTGACGTGTACCAGGAAGTCAACCGCAGCGATGCACCCAGGACTCCCACTGTCCGGCCATAACTTTCTCTTCCAACCTGACCTTTCCGTGCTCCTCTACCTCTCCTCAGCTCCAGCAGAATGGAATTACTCACACTCCCCATTTTCCGCAACGGCTGTGTATTTTCTCTCCTTTGTTCCACTTGCTCCTGCAGTGAGAAACTCCTCTAGGCATTCATATTCTACTCACCCTTCGCGATCCAGTTGCACCACCACCTCGCCAGTGAAGCCTGCCATCAACAGCCTTCTTGAGCAGAGCGTTGCTGCTGCTCAGTCACCCAGCCGTGCCCGACTCTGCGGCCCCGCGGACGGCGGCACGCAGGGCTCCCTGTTCCTCCCTTAGAAGGGCGTCTGTGCCTTGGTCAACTCAGAACTTTCTTCAAATCTACCACAGTGCCTTATGCGTGGGCACTGAGAAATGAATACTTGATGGGGATGCTAGACAAAAAAATTAAATTCCTAAAGGAAGGCTGAGCTTGAACTCTGATTTCCCCTCTAATGTTTATGATTTTGTGATTCTATAAGGCCTCTATTAAAATAGCCTTAAGACACACCTAGAGCACTATTTGTTTTCAGTATGTTGAACATTTATTGAACAGTTTTCTTGTACCAGATACCATGTTAGGTAGGCTTCAATATGATCTGATTTAAACCTAACAACATTCTCTGAAGCAGTTATTTTTTGCTTTATTTTATAGATGAGAAAAAAGGAATTTAAGCAAACTGTCCTAATTCAGATGCTATAAAAGTGGCAGAATAAAGACACAAACTTTAACTTTAAGCCTACTGCCCGTAAACCAACATCACAGATGCCAATCGATTTAGAATTTAATTTCCACTTCTAAATAAAGCAAAACAAAGCAACTCATCTACTCAGTGAGTTCAATTCAATTTGACAACCATTTATTTATTGTGAAAGGCATTAACAAAATTCTGAAAGAAATATGCTAAGAATAACATTAGAGCCTATCATTGTATGTGTATTAGAGTTCACGGTAGCATGGAAGAAGATTCTATAGCTTAACGCTAAAGATGAAACGCCATGTTATTTCCCATTTTTTCATTAAAATGTCTGTTTTAAGAGAGAAAAATAAGCTCATGCTGACAGATGCCCTTCTTCACAAGCAATGTTCCACAGCAGCGGGGTTTCCCGCCTGTGCCTCCAAGTCAGAATGCGGACTGGTAAGGACTGCCCACAGGACAGTGTGCAAGATCTTAGTCTCATGAAAAGGTTTTTAAGTTTTGGACAGTGGCAATGGCAAAGTGAGTATACCATGGTATTTTCAAATACCTGAAAAATAAATAAGAAATATATTTTAAATCCTGATCATTATTATTCTGTCAAATAACAATGGAAAGCCATAGATACAAGATGGTCTAACAGAAAGCAAAAGCAGTGGAAGCCAGAGCACTGGGCTTCTACCTCTCACGGTGATTCGAAATAATTGACCAATCTGTGAAATACTCTGGTGTTTTCAGATTAGAAATATCCAAATGGTTGTCAGTTAATATAAAAGACACCAACATTAATTACAACTTGGATATTAACTTTAAGACATACACCAGTTAAGTAGAAAGTTGAATCATTAAAGAGTCTGGGCTCAATACAAACTCTTCTTTCTCTTTTTTAAAACAATACTTTTTCTATGAAGATAAATTGTTCATATGGCTCAGAGGCCTCACAAAAGTTGGGCAATTTAGATTTGGCCAAATATTTATGATCCAACGGATATCCAATAAATATTTTTGAGTAAAATTTAAGTTGAGTAAAATTTAGTTCCTTCCATCAAAAAGCTTACAATACAGTGGAAGAGGGAGTAAGTAGTGAGTGATTCAGTACCTGATACTATGTGCTATGAAGGAGAACACATTACTATAACAACAGGCTAAGGCTCAATAAGTGTTAACATATGCCAAGGACTATTCTAAGTATTTGATATATACTATTCTCACAAAAGCAAGCCTATTAGCTAAGTTCTAGTATTACTCCTATTTAACACACAAGAAAATTGAATGATATAAAGACATTTAACCGCCCAAGGAGACCTAACCAGCAAAGAGTGGAGCTTAAGTTTATTATCTAGTTTATCTCTGGAGCAAGTCCTGCATTTAAACTCTTACTTGAGACGCTAAAGGGGCCAAGAAGAGCTACAACTCATCCATCAGACAAGAAAGTCAGAGCAGGATTTACTGAGTAGAACAAGTGAAACAATGAGTACTGGGGTACGAAAGTATAGGAAAACATAGAACATGAGCAGGGAAAGTGGTGTGATAGTCACAAGTTCAGAAAACAGCAAATGCTATGTGTGAGGAGGTAAGGAAGGCAGTTAGAGGTAAAGTTAGAGAGGTAAGCAAGGACATTAAGTTCCTCATATTTAAATTTCAGCTTCAACTTAAAATAAGTTAAATTTTAACCTTAAAGTTTTAAGGGTTTTAAGCAAGAGCAACATAATTATTTTTTTAACTTTTTTTTGGATAGTTTTTTGGACGCTATATGACTACAAGTTAACAGGGTGTCAAGTCTGAAAACTGAACCATTACATGAACTCAGGGCAGGAATGGGGGTTAGAACTAAAGTAGTCGGGGAGAACGGAGAAGAAACAAGCGTGAACATTTCGGAGCAGCCTTGGTGCCAGTTTATATGCTCAGACTGACTGCCAGCTTCTGGTCTGAGTGACTGAGCATGTAGGTGATGGCATTAAGGAGGAGGAAAACATGAGTACAAGAAGGGAAAATGTGGGAGTGAAGAGGGAATGAGTTTGGGCATGTTTAATTTGACATGCCTATGGGTTCCAAGAGGTTCAGCAAGTAGCTGAATTTATAGGTCTGAAATGAAAAGGAAAGGTCCCTATCTTCTTCCAGATCACAGTGTTCTTCAACACACTGCCTCACTTCAGAAAGATTACACACGCCAGGCAGCCCTCCACGCCACTTACACACCGTCACCTCTATCCCTCTTTCTAACCACATCACATTCTATAAAACCCCATAGTGATGACAGGAACTGTCCTACAAACAAATGCCATGGATCTCTACATCTTCAAGCTTCAACTTTTCTTTATTCAACCAGCGAAATAAATCTTCCTTATTTGTTGTTTTGTTAACCTATCACCTTGTCTGGTGTACAAAAGCATACCTGCAGGGGTGGGAGTATGACAACAAAAAAAGATACCTAGAAAAGAAGATTCTTGATAACAGTTTTCATCACAATTTCTAATCTAAGCAAACATGCATTACATTTGTTCCCTAAAGGATAGGGGAGTAAGACATGCAGTGTGGATGTTACAGCAAAGATGGCGTCATTTCAGGCTCCTGAGTGCAGGGTACAAGGTAACACTGCACAAGCTGTGTGGTCTGTTAAAGATGCTTGTATGCATTATGGCGAGCGAGATTAACCTGAGCTAAATCTGTATTCATATTTGTTTCTCGGGGGCTGGGGTGGAGATATTAAAAATGCAGGCTTCTATTACCCCGTGGCACTTTATTACATCTCATACTATGCCCTTGTTTCTTACCTTCAGCATTCCTGGCATTTGGGATTGGGTAATTCTTTGCTGTGGACACTGCGCTGTGCAGTGTGGGATGTTTAGCAGTGGCCCAGGTCTCTAACAAGACGCCTGTAGCACCCTTCTCCCAGATGCGGTCAAATGCCTCCTGAGAGGCAAAATCGCCCTCATTTGAGAACACCTGCTTTAGACCCACACAAATTTACTTAACACTTTTTTTGTGAACTGTCCTCTGGAACTAATCCTGATTCCTGGAATGCTCTTCCACATTCAGCAGGCCAATCTTTTGTCATTCAAACAACTCTTAAAATCCCCCTTTTATAAGCTTCAAGCACCACAATTATGTCCCAGAATTCTAAAAAGCATGAATATTTACAGGCTACTAAAAGGCATTCTCCACTGGATCTGATCTTTAGTTCGTCAGGAATTTGCCTAACGACAGGCTGGTTAATTGTGGGGGTGCTTTAATATTTTTCATTTGTCCAATATATAGTTCTCTATGTCTTTACAAAGTTCTAGTATTCTTCAATTCAATAGCTATCATTTATTAAGCCTTTACTGTGGCTAAATACTGTTCTAACCACTTTGATACATTATCCTCAAAACAGCCCAGGACTCAAACACAGGCAGTCTGGCTTCAGAACTCCATCACCATCCCCTGAGGCCGGGCCTCCAAAATGTTCATCAGTAACTCTGCATCTACTCTACCTATTCAAGGTTTTATGACCTCAGATCATATACAATCTCAAGGTTTTTTTCCCCCTTAATTTCTTGTTCTTTTGTTTTTCCTATTAGAGTGGTAAGAAAAACACACCAGAGAGACATACAGTTTGCACCGACCAGTCTGACTGAAGCATCAGAGAGCATTCTGTGAGCTTAGTACATGGCCTAGAACATGCTGATTTCTCAGTAACTACCTGGTTGAATGGATGCCTAAAACATCCTAAATTTTTATAATAATCCAGATTGAAGTGCTTTGATTATTTTGTCTTTTTGGTTTTTAATCATGTCTCTTCTGGAACTGTCTTCTTTCCTAAAGCAACATGTCCAAACCTATATACAATATATACAGACACTTTGGCACGAGGATAGAAAAATATTTTCTATGTCTCTAACAATCTTTCTTGTAAAAGTCAGAGCTAGTCTTGTGGGTGCAGCACATCAGTCTGCTATCTTCAAATAATAAAAAACAGTAATTTTAAAATTCTCTCTCCTGGTAAGAGCTTGCCATCCTACATGTGTAAACGGGAATATTTTCTCCCAAACACATTACTTCAAACTTGTACACTTTTCTTCATGTAGACAGTCAGGGTCTTAGGCATTCTGCTACCAGGATAGCACTTCCAAATACAACACTTGACATACATTTTGAATAAGACCAGTCTATAAATGGACCTCTAGGGAACTGTATAATTTATATTTCTTCATCTAAACCAGACCCAAATGAAACCTAGACACTTCACCCTCCTCTGGGGATGTGGTCTTAACGCATTTAGGGCACTTAGCTTGGCAGGGTGGAGCAGGGGCACTGTTTATATGGATACTTTGATAACATGATTTGCGTTAGCATTACCTGGCGCTCTAGCAGCACCTGACAGCAGGCAGCCCCGCGTGCTGCCGCCTCATCCCTGTAAGACTTAGCACAGTAGCACGCACATGCCTTTGGCATGAGGACTGCTTGAAATCTAAGAAGCTAATATTGTAGCGCAATTAATTTCTGGAAAAGGGTTAGAAAGAAGGAATATCTTCCCTTTCATGCTTATTTAGGGCTGGGAAAAATAAAAGCCTAAGACTGGAAAGAACAAGCAAAGGAAACCATCTCAATGAAAAGGGAACACAAGAGCCTAAAAGAAAAGCAAAACTGGTTGGAGGCCCACCTTGACCCTCACCTTTAAAACACAGCAGGGGTCATGTAAAAACCTAACGTCAACTAGCTTTTTAGAAGTTACTGTTAGAGTGCTCTCCATACCTTTAGGTAATTTGGGCTGACGTTGGCACAAAGAACTGACAGGAGAAACTGTTTTGAAACATAACAACATGTCTGCTAAATACAAAGTGTTCAGAGTTACTTTTCTAAATTCTCTGGATGAAGACTAGTTAGAAAACTTAAAAAACAGCCATAAGTAACAAAATTAAGCCATTAAAAAAAAGAAAAATCAAGCTCTAACACCATCATCTTTGCTACCTATAGCATCTACTTTTACTTTCACAAGACCAGAGCAAAGTTTTATTTTTTCTCACATTATAAACTTTTAGACTATATTTTGAAATACAAATCATCTTATCAAGTCAAAATTCTTAGCTTGTGTTTCCAAACACAGTTTCCACTAATCACCACCTTTTCGTCACTCTAGACAAGTAAACCTGCATGCTAAATCTTCCACTTAATCCCATTCATCACCCCTGACTCTCGACATCTGTTTCCCTAGGAACATTCATGCTGTAGTTCTCTCTACCAAGCACCACATTTCTCCCCTACTCCCCTGTTAAGCTCTTCAATAATCCAATATTTCTATTTCAAATAATCCAATAAACCAATATCTGGTTTGCAAGGGTAGGCCACAAGTTACTCCCTTAATTCTGACACATAGTCTATCATGGTGGGAAAGATCTCTAAGGGGGAAAAAATGGGCTCAGCATAAACCTAAATTTGAAAACTGTAACAGCTCTTGGTCTAACATCCTGGGGCAGAAATTAATTGTAGTATATTTTTAAAACAAAGAACTGAATTTCTTTTCTAAAATCCTATTTCTAAGTCTCATCCATGAATGACATTTGTTACATACCACAACCCTCTACCAAATATCTGTGGAAATATTCTACTGGTATTGTCAGGAAGAAACAGAACTTAGGGGAACAAATCTATTTCCAATGGCATTTGAATACCTTTAACAGGCATAATTATGTAAAAATTAGAGTTTGTCTAACTAATCACAGTCAAGAGAAATGACATCTTTCAAGTGAACACTTCATTTATAAAGTGATTTGTTTAAAGAAAGGCTCAAACACACAAATATGTACCCATGTGCAACAGAGGTCATGGAAAGCAAATCTAGGTTTAAAATTACTTTAACTTCCATTATCACAGAAAGATAAATGCAGGGGGGAGTAGTCAATTAAAGTCTACAAAGTGTCCGGCATATTATACGCCCTCAAATGTTTGCTGAATTAAAGCAAAACCCCTAAGTCAGCATGTCTTCTTTGAGGAAACACATTCAGGGACAGGTAAAAATGGTGTTTCCAGACAATCTGAAAGGACTCAGTTCCAGTTCAGAAAACAGCTGATTTTTCCTGGATCTTTTATCTCTATACTGTGTTGAATGATAAAGATTATAGAAAACACAATAGATAAACATTACAGAAAACACAATTATCCTCATCTTTGAGTCCTAAACAGATTACACAGTGTCATAAGATTTCTTGAAAGTAAAATGTATGGACCAGCGACGCATACCTTGAGTCTACAGAAAAAGAGAGACTCAAGACATTTAACCGCCACGTGCTGGGGATTCTAGGCGTTCAGCAGTGAGAGAAACAGACCAGGTTTCATCCCTCTTAGGATTTTTCTGTCTCATCACAGAGATACATAATGACAAATTATGATAAATGCTAGAAAAGAACAAACTACTATAAGACCATATGTCAAGCAGCAGTTTTTCTACGGAAACGTCTTTGTGTTGAGATCTGAAGAATGGACTGGGAATTGACCTTTGGAAAGCAAAATGTGGAAGGTCAGGGGTTGGCACCTGTGAGAATCTGAACAAAGGGACTGGGTGGCTCATGTGAAGAGGAGGAGGAGAGAGGAAAGGCTGGAGAAGTAGGCATATGGGATGTTCATCTTTATTCTAAAAGCAGTGGGAAAGAATTTTAAGCAGAATGATATGACTGGACTCATATTTTCAAAAGATCATCTTAGTTTCAGTGTAGAGAATAAATGAAAGGAAGATTATGGAAGACTACTATTATGCTGTAAGACAGAGATGATGACTACAAGACTAGGGTAGCTGACAACATGGACTGAGAAACAGGCAGACTTGGGAGTCACTAAACAACGTAAAACGGGCTGTGGTAGTAAGGATTTGGGATGCGAGGCTGAGGCGGGTATTGGGAACGACTCCTAAGTCTCTGACCTGGACATCTAAATGAGTAAGGCAATGCTATTCACTGACATGCAGGTCACTAGAGAATGACATGTAGCATTAGTCAGTGGGAACTGAAGCCACAGGATGGATACATTTGCTAGGTTGTAGAAAAAACATATAGGTGTCCAGGACTGAGCCTTCATGAACTCCAATGTCTAAGGACAAAAATGTAACAAAACAGAAGCTACTAGAGAAATGAGAGGAAAATCAAAATAGCATGATTTCACAGCTTCCAGAGGGGTTAGAGAGAGAGAGTGGACAAGAATGTCAAATGCTGTTGAGACCTCAATTAAGAAATGGTCTGGAAAAATGCCCACTGGATTTCATAACCTAGAGATTACTAATGATCAAATAAGAATATTTCAAAGACTGGTGAATTATTCCAAGGCTCTTAGCAGCAGAACATTACAGGTAGATTTTCTGCTCACCCCTTTAATAAAACCTCTCTTGTTTTCCCTTATTTCTAACCTTCCTTTCTTGCTTTGTACTGTCTCCCTGCCATCAATATAGCTTTCTTTTTCATTTCTTTTTTCTCTATACTATGTTCCCTCCTCCACTTGATTACAGTATGGAACTGAAAATATTTCATTTTTTAACTGAACACTTTCTATTCTTCCTGTCCTTTTTAAAAACATTTCACAGTTCAGACTCATGTGCGTGGAGAGGATGATTTAGCTGCTTTTAATTACAAACTTCAGAACAATTTCTCTCACAAGGTACATCAATGGCTTCAATAGGAAAAGATTTCATTAAAAAAAAAAAATGAGTTCTTCCTATGTAAGAATAGTCTTCTAATGGAAGTTAAATATTTTGCTCCTATATTACTTATTTTGGTGCATAATGTAGTCAAACCACCATCTCTGTTAAAAATTCTAAGATAAGTAAATGATTAATATTGAGTAGGATTCATATAAAGTAGTTTTTCCTGAACACTTCCAGGACACAAAGGTATTCTTATACAGGAACTCTGAATGTAAAGTAGTTAAGGCATAAATGCTATTTCACAGAACCATCAATCAGTCATTACCAGGGTTCCACATTTTTCATTTACTGTTTAATCAATCATCACTGTTGGGGATGGGGGGATGAAGAATGACAGAATCTAAAATTCACCATTACTAGGACAGAGTGCCACTAAGCTGGTATTTTAAAATGTCTTTGCTTCTTAACCTAAACTCTTCCAGGCAGTCTTCAAATGTAAAGATTCTGTAACTCTGCCTGCAGAGTTAGGCTTGTGTTCGGTCATGTTTGACTCTTTGTGACCCCATGGACTGTAGCCCACTAGGATCCTCTGTCCAAGGGATTTCCCAGGCAGGAGTGTGTTGCCGTTTCCTTCTCCAGGGTACCTCAAGCACTTTAAAAAATGAGAATGGAAAACCTGAACAGCCGAATCAGAACATTTAGTCCCATCTTCCAATTTTAGAAAGACTGGGTAGAGAGATTTCATGGCCACTGTGGCCTACTGTAATATTACGGCAGAATGATGTACCCTTAGTTCTATGATAGAGTTTAAAATAAGCTGCAAAATAAGTATCTGATGTAAGAAAACACTCTTGGTAAGAGATGGTCTGTCCTCACCAAGCTGCTCCCTGCTTGCCAGGAAGAGCAGCCGCAGTTGAGGTTGCTGGGGGCTGCTGGTAAAAACAGTAACAACACCCCTACAGTCCTCGCAGCAGCAAACAGGGTTTAGGATGCTAAGGCCACGAGGCTGGAAGACGAGAAGCAGACGCGCCCACAGGCCTGGCCCTCAGGCCGCTGTCTGCCCCTCTGTGATGCTGGCTTCCTCGGGGGCCTCTCCCCTCGACCTGAAGACCGTTCGAGGGGTCAATCCTTGCTCTCCTGAGCTTCATGCGCCCTATGTGCCAGTTTCCTCTGCATCACAGTTCACAGGTTCAGTTTTACTGGCTAATATTTAATGATGTTTCCTCACACAATTCACTTGTCCAATATCCTACCCTACTCCTTTGCTTCTCTCATAATGTCTGTCTGCTGTTAACAGCGTGTCAGTGGCACACACACACTCTTTAGTAGAGTCACAAGTTTATGTGGGTCTATTCTCCTTATTTTTGGATGAAGATTTTTGTGATTATCTGAAATGAGGTCCAAGACAAAGGCACAACTAACCCCAATGACTTCTGACGTGCACACACAGCTATATATGTGAAAACATTTACTCACCAAGTTTTCTGAGCACCTGCTGTGTGCTCTGTTCACTATTCAGGTGGTGGGGATAGAGAACAAGTCAACGTCTGTGCCCTTGTGTAGCATACACTCCAATGGGGAAAACCATAATGCCTTTAAATACACATAAAAATAAATGCTAAAGAGAAAAGTTAATCAGACTAGAAGAAACAGAAGCTCTAAAACAATGAGACCAGATTTTTTTGTGTGATTTAATCTGTCCAACTATTACAGACATATCAAGGAAAGTTACTAAACGGTAAAATTTAATCTCTAATTTGTGGGGAAGAAAACAAGACAATCACTGAGAGAATGACAAAATGAAATATCATTTAATCATCCCTCTATGCTCACTACAAAAACAATTTCACCTCTCTGTTAGGTGGATTCCACCTAACTTACTTTCCTTGTAGAATATGTACAAGAAAAGAAAAGGAGAGGGAAGGGGAGGAAAGGGAGGGAGAGAGGAGGGGGAAAGTGGGGAGGGGAGGGGAAGGAGAACACACTACTGATCTCATCATATAATTCTTCCACCATCAATAATCATTATATTCTTTTGGCTAAGGTTAGCCCTAGAATTCATCAGTTGCAAATCTCGGGACTAAAAACAGCATCTTCTAAAAGGCAAAGAGAAAGACGGAAAACAAGAAAGAACTGTAAAGGAAAGTGACAAGATTGTTAATATTCTCCTTAGATATTAGCAACTAATGAAAAGTAACATGACTTCAGAGACATTACTTTGCCAACAAAGGTCTGTCTAGTTAAAGCTATGGTTTTTCCAGTGGTCATGTATGGATGTGACAGTTGGTCTATAAAGAAAGCTGAGCGCCGAAGAATTGATGCTTTTGAACTGTGGTGTTGGAGAAGATTCTTGAGAGTCCCTTGGACTGCAAGGAGATCCAACCAGTTCATCCTAAAGGAGATCAGTCCTGGGTGTTCATTGGAAGGACTGATGCTGAAGGTGAAATTCCGATACTTTGGCCACTTGATGCGAAGAACTGACTCACTTGAAAAGACCCTGATGCTGGGAAAGGTTGAAGGTGGGGGGAGAAGGGGACGTCAGAGGATGAAATGGTTGGATGTCATCACCAACTCAAAGGACGTCAGTCTGAGTAAACTCCGGGAGTTGATGATGGACAAGGGAGGCCTGGCATGCTGCAGTCCAAGGGACCGCAAAGAGTCGGACACGACTGAGCGACTGAACTGAACATGACTTCTTGCAAGAAAAGAATTTATAAGCAAGCATAAATTTTACTAAATTCATAGTTTAGACAGACAACTGAACTTATGAAAAATTAAGAACTTAATTACTTTAATTTCCCAACTGTTTTGGTAACACAGTTGAGTCCACAGAGAAGTAAGCCTACTAACTAGCAAATGTACTAAATTATGTTATGGGGCTTCCCAGGTGGCTCAAAGTGGTAAAGAACCCGCCTGCCAATGAAGGAGACACAGAAGACCTGGGTTCGATCCCTGGTTGGGAAGATACCCTGGAGCAGGAAATGACGGCCCGCTCCAGTGTTCTTGCCTGGAAAGCCCCATGGACAGAGGGCCTGGCGGGCCACGGAGCAGGGGGTGCAGAGAGTGGGAGGCGACCGAGTGGCCGAGCAGCAGCAGCAGCAGCAGGGGCAGACACGTGGTTAACAAGGCAGAGTGCACAGCGCCAAACAGCAACTTACCTAAACGCAAGGCCAATGAAACAATAGGAATAGGTAACCTCTTATTTAAAGTCAAAACTGCTTCTTTAATATCCCTGCAACTCCTACAGAAATGAACCAAAAAGGGTAAATTTAGGCAATATGCAAAGATCTAATGGAAAGGAAAGAAACTAAGCAAAGAAACTATCAAAAATAACCAAACTGAGTATTACCATTATTTTTACAGCCACGTGGATTTTTGATAGCTTCACTCTCTACCCAAAAATATTTTTAAAATCCTGAGTAAGGAATTTCCTTGTGGTCCAGTGGTTAGAACTCAGCACTCTCACTGTGGGGGCCCAGGTTTGACCCCTTATCTGGCTGGAGAACTAAGACCCCACAAGTCTGCATGACTTGGCAAAAAAAAAAAAAAAAATCTGCATAGAATAATATAATGTGAATAATGAAATAAAGGAAGATATCAACTTCATTACCGCTTGGCTATGATTAGGAACAAGAAATCCTAGCTAGAGTAAAAAAATCATACTTGGTTTGCAGCTGGTGGTCATTCAGAATAAATCAGGAGTTTGATTTATGATTACTACCTTCCTTATTTTATATAGAGATAAGTCATGAACAGTGTGCTTCTTATTCTCTTATTTAACAGATGTTAGTAAGACAAAAAATTAAATACCTATTTTTAACTATGATTTTTATACCTTTGTGAAACTCAATAATTTATTCTCTGATGATATTTCTAAATCCCTAATTTTACTGTCCTAAGCATGTGACTGACAGGAGAGAGAAAAGCAGGAAAAATCACAGAATACAGGCTACAAATTCAAATTCTCCACCCAGCAAACTATAACATGGCTCACCCGAGCTTTTCCTACAGAAGCCTATGAGGGCTCCCAGTTACTTTCCCAACAACTGCCGCACTTCACTGGATACTAAGGGAAGGACAGAAGCTACCAACCCTGAAGCCAAGAGAAAGAAAAATCAATGTTTTAAAGAACAAGTCTAAAATGCAATCCTCTTAAGGCAGCTTAAAACGACTGATTTACAAATTTTGGAAGTCTAATGCTTTCAGGAAAGATTAACTGCCCATTTCAGTGTCTGGCTAAATTGGGGCAGTATCGTCTGAGCCACCAGGGAAGCCCAACCTTATGCCTACCCCTGTTTCCAGCAACGTAGAAATAAAAACTGCCACAGTTCAGCAGTTTGTTCTTGACTGTGAAGTGATCTCTCCTGAAGACAGATGCCACCCCAAGGAACAAAAGCAGAAAAACAATCCAAGGCATGACCAGAGGGAAAAGCAAGAAAAGATCAGAACTGCAAGCCTCTGCCTCCCACCTCCCCCCCAAACTCCTTTGCTACACCTTTAGAACATCCTGCACAGACAACCGAAATGGTACTTTCCTACACAATACAAAGCAAGGAGCTCTTTGCCTTTTCTTTTGCTGCCAAATGTATAAACCAAAGGATTTCCTGCAAACTCCTGTAACCCCAAGACAAGAAACCAAGCAATACGGTTCCTGAAAAGCAATAACAAGGGTCCACTAAAGGTCAAAACATTTCCTCACACATTAACACATTTATTTTTTTATTTTTAACTTCAAGTGCACTAGCCAGGTTTTAGTATTAGAAGAAATGCTTAGGATCAAAAAGGGGGGTACACTATGGACTTTTATTTGAATGTTGTATGGGAGAAAGAATAGAAATACTAAAAATCGCATGAAATTTTCAAACTAAAATGTTACTACTGTTCCTACAAAGGATATATTTCTCTAATTCTTACAAAGGTTCTTTTTAACCCCACTGAATCACTTCTGCAAACCTAAAACGATAGATTCACTCTCTATACGTCAAGTCACAAATTGTCCACCAGATTCTTCCTTCTTCCATCTCTTTCACCACGTCCCCAAACCCTACCACAAATCACTGAGTGACTTGCCAATTTCTTTGAAAGAATAAATAAAACCATAGTTCAAACCTCCAATGATCAGATATTGCATCTCTGCAGTGAATAGTCTCAGTGAATAGTCTGCAGTGAATAGTCTCTGGCTATTTCACTAGACTTGCTAATCTGATGTTTTTCTCAAAGATGAACAAGTAGGCAAATATCTTGAATCAGTCACACAGCCCTCTCCAAAAGCAGCTGACCTTTGTCAGCAACAGTAAAGCAAGCTAAATTTCAAGCTAAGTTTCAAGTGTGTAAAATTTGAAATTTCAATATTTTTTCTCTGGAATTTTAAGTCTGGTGTACATAAGTAATTCCCTTTATTGTCTGCCCACTCTAAGCTGTTTGCTGTCACCAGTTCTCAGTTCCACCCCTACAAAAAGTAATAGAAGACAAGAAGCCGACAGTTAAGCCATCTACACAACACCATGCAAACACCCAAGGAAAAGCAGCAGCAAATCAGTGAGAGCGTCTCACGACTGCAAGGTCTGTTCTCAGCAACTAGATTTATTCCCATTTGCCTGTTTTGTTATGTTAGACAAAGAGGAGAAACTAACTCACCAACCCATACTGAATGTGAATCAAAGATATTTTTCAAATGCAGGATATTAAAAGGCACAGAGCAGAAGAACAGCAGTAAAGATTTCGGTTCCTTCCACCTGCCCTGGATTCTGGAGTTGCAGCTTCTTTAACAGCCAATTTTCTCCCCTTGTGGGGTTTTGATGTGCATCTCTCTCCACTTCCTTTTCTACCCATGTAGTTTTTTAAAAGGAGATAAAGCAACTGTATAAGAATGCTTAAAGGCCTCAAAGACCTAAAGCTTCACTGGTTGCGTGTGGCACTGGCGGAAGAGAAGGAAAACGTGAGGTAATGAGGATCTACTGTATTTACCTTATGTGCAGGCCATGCGGACAACAATAGGAACTATGTAGGGAGCACGTTTTGTCAAAAAGAACATGGCAGCCTAATGGGAGGCCTTTGTTCTTCAAAAGGGTCTCCTTTCCCCCTTTTGTGCTTCACTTGATTCATGGCATCTGAGCTGCTCTTGAACTTGACAGACTGACAGAAAGAAAGGGAAGGAGAGGGGGAGTCAGACACACAAAGAGAGGGGGGAAAGGGAGGACTTCAGAGAGAATTCATCTGAAAAAATTGTTTTCATGAAGTTTTGGAACTTTAAAGGTGTTAGAGAGTATCACTCAGTATTAAAATAAACAATTTTCACAGAGATTGTCATGAGTAATAAAGCAGATACAGAACAAAATGAATTATGTCCAAAGAACTGCTACACTATATCCTTGAAATCATAGTTTGAAAAACATCTGATTTTCAACAGTTACATGAAAGACAGCATTCCTCAAACAGGACTAGTAATTAAATGATTTTGAAGTTTAGGTGAATTATACTTGAATCAACACTGCAGAAGAACACAAAACCACCAGCGCCACCTGCAGGATAAATACAGATGAGACTTCTATACTGTATTTTAAAGCCTAAGATTTTTTAAAACAAGCCATTCCATAACTAATCTTTTGACATTTTCACTTTTCAAGTAAATTACTTAAAATTTTTTAAAAAGCAGTGAATAACTTCAGATGAAGAGCAAAACCCTTAGGAACCTTTAGCCAATTTTAGGTATTTGTGAATACAAATACAAAACTACTAAAAACTTTCATATTAAAACAAAAGGCGAAAAAAAGAAGAACAAAAAAAACACAAAAGGCTACTTCAAAACAATAAAAGATCTGGCTACAAAGTATGGTGACTGTTCTTTCACTTTAAAATATTTACTATTTTTCTTCCCGACTGTAAAACATATATTCATTATAAAACTATCAAACATCTCTGAAATACAGAAAGCTATCCGAGCAGGGCTTCCCTGGTAGCTCAGCTAGTAAAGAATCCACCTGCAATGCAGGAGATCCCAGTTCGATTCCTGGGTAGGGAAGATCCCCTGGAGAAGGGATAGGCTACCCACTCCAGTACTCTTGGGCTTCGCTGCTGGCTCCGTCAGTAAAGAATTCACCCGCAATGTAGGAGACCTGGGTTCAATCCCTGGGTTGGGAAGATCCCCTGGAGAAGAGAACGGCTACTCACTTCAGTATTCTTGCCTGGAGAATTCCATGGACAGAGGAGCCTGGCAGTTACAGCCCATGGGGTCACGAAGAGTCGGATATGACTGAGCAACTTTCACTTACCTAGTCCCAATTGTTAGATTTAGTATTTTTTCTTCCAGCTCCTACATATATAATTTTCTATAGTATGCCATATGTGCTTGTTTGGGTTTTGCTTTGTTTTTACTATTCCCTCTCCAATTTAATATATTTTATATCTCCTTTCAGTCCACACATCAATTCTTTTTGGTGGTGTACAATAATCCACCATAGAGATGTACTAAAGATTAGTGACTGAGATGCTGTTGATAGGTATTTGGATTGTTCCGTTTTTTCCACTTTACAGACAATGCTTTAAGAAACAGCTTGTATGTATACAGACTATGAGATAGAGATTTTGTATGTGTCTTTGCTTACTGGTATAAATGTTTCTGTAAATTAATGACTAGAGGTAGAATTTCAAATATTTAAAATTTTAATATTATCAAAGTGCTCTCCAAAAGTTGTGCCAAGTTTCCTCAAATTATTTGAGAGCGCCTATTTCCCCTGATCCTAGACAACAACAATCTTTTTAATATTTTGACATTGTAAGAAACATTGCTTTTGTTTTAAATCATTTTAGAACTTTCACACATAAACATGCTCCTTCAAGTTGAGAATTCAGTACATTTATTCCCAATATTTACTGATGAAAATATCTGCAGAAAAAGCATTACTCTTTTTAACTATTTTCAGAGCCAATTACTACTTTACAAGTCATATCTCAATTCCATTTTTCAACAGAATTACTCCCCAACCTCGTTACTCATCACAGTACATTCAGAAGGCACTGGATATTTCCTAACTCACCCTCAGAAGAAAATGTGCTACCAATAAGGAGATGTCAAGAATTTGCTGCAGGCTCAAAGGCAACTGTAAAAAAAAGGCAGGATCACATAAACGAATAATCTTTTCAACAGAACTACTTTGAAGATAGAGCTTTCAACTGGATTCATGTACCTGAGCACATATATATGCTGCTTATTGTACATTTGTTTAAAAGTAAGGACCACGCTAGTCACACCTTGTACAGACAAGAAATCATACAGGTCTGTGGATGTTACAGCGTAACTGTAGACTGACCACTAAAATAAGGTGAAAACTGAGTTTCAATCCCATAGGCAGGGTTTCTCAACCCCAGCACTTCTGACATCCTGGACCAGATTCCACTGGGGGAGGAGGGCCGACCTGGGTGCTGCAGAGAGTTCAGCAGCAAAACCTGGCCTCCAATAACCAGTGCTACTAGCAATAGCCTACAAGTTGCTAGTGGCACCTACAACCAAAAACGTCTCCAGACACTGCTAAATGTTCCCTGGGGAGCAAAACCATCCCAAGTTAAGAACCACCACCCTAGGCTAACTAAAAGAACTACGCCATATATACCACTTCCGCATGCACTGTTGCACCAGTTTGATTTTAAAAGTCTAAAAATATTTAAAATAACTAAGCATTAATATTTTAAATATTTAAAATACTTATCAATTACTCTTCACCACAGTCTGCTACTATCAGTGAATATAGCAGCACCAGTAGACAGAGACTTAAAAAAAAAAATCTAATTACTAACATTACTAGCTAACAGTTATGTTTCATGGTGATTTAATGAAAAAAACATTAAATTTGTAAGGTAATGGCTTGAGTTATTTTAATCATGTGAACTATCCTGTTGATACTTATCTCCAAGATATAGCTTTTTTAAAAAAAAAATTATTTATTCAGCTGTACTGGGTCTTAGTTGTGGCATGAGGGAGTCTAGTTCCCTGACCAAGGATTGAACACAGGCTCCCTGCATTGGGAGTACAGAGTCATAGCCACTGAACCACCAGGGAAGTCTCCTCCAAAACATATCTTAAATCCGTCATTTCTTTGCATCTTCCACAATCTTCAACTAGGCCAACATCATCTCTTATCTAGACAAAGAACCTTTAACTGTTCCCTCAGCTTCTACTGTAGACTCCTCCAATACAATCTCCATCCATTCATTCATCCTTCAACTAATAATTACTAAATGTCTGCTATCTGCCAGGCAGACTAAGTAATGAGTATTGAGTACCATGCACAAAACTCTCCTACAAAATCCTTTGCCTAAGAAACTTAAATTCTAGTATAAAACACATCTGAAGGCAGTTAAGTGATCTGGGGAAAAAGAAAGTAGGAAAGGATAGACAGGGTGCGGTCTAGTGTTAAATATATGTGGCCAGGGATGGATTCACCAACTGTACAAAGACCTAAAGGTTAGGAAGTGAACCACAAGGCTCTATCTGGAAAAGTGCCCAGGCAAAGAGAACAAGGATGAAGGTTCTGAGGTGGGAGCGTGCCTCTGCTTTTACTCTGTATGCAATAGGAAAACTCAGGAGGAGTGGAGCAGAGGAGAGCTGTGCTGTAACATTTTAAAGGCGAATACTAGCGATGATGTCAAGAACAGGCTGTAGGACTGCAAGAGTGGAAGCAGAGACCAGCTAATTCATATGAGTTTTAGACCAGGGCAGGGTAAGTAGAGAAAAGAAGAGGCTAGATTTAGGATATATTATTAATTACAGTGATTTGTAAAAACAAAAACTGAATCGTATCATTCTTCAAAAGCCTTTCAATTACCACTTTCTTCCCCTTGTATTGGATACAAAATGAAAAATACTAAATATGGCCCCAAAGGCTCTACATGATCTACCTCTGGCCTCACCTTACTCCTCAGTAACCAAAATGTCTTGGCCACACTGACCTTTCAGTCCCTCTATGACCCCAAATTCTTCTCCACTCAGTGGGGGTGGGAGATTGGGGCACGCTGTTCTCTCTGCTTGGAATGAATGCCCTTCTCACCTTTTGCTTTGCCTCTTAGCTCTCATGCTCACATTCCAGTTCTTAGCTTAAAATTCACTTCCTTAAAGAGACCTTCCCTGACATGCCACTCTGAATTAGCTTCATGGCCTTCCCTCATTATATTCTCTCAAAAAAGTACTTTTCCTTGATAGGACTCACCTCAATCAGTGACTATAATATTGGCTTAAGTATACCTAATAGTTAATGTTTGTCTCTTGAGACTGCAGGCTATAAAGAATAGGAAGCACTTCTGTTCCACTTACCATCATATCCTCAGGGTATGGCACCATACCTGGTACCTGGCAAGTACAAAGAATACTTTTTGAATAAATGACAGAGCTTTCATCCCAGCTCCGCCAGATATGATCTAGTCACTTAAGTTCTCAGGACCACAATGTCCTTTCCCCCTTTTTAATGTTATGACTCTAAGAAGACCATAGAAACTAGAGTAACTGAGACAAAGAAATAGGAAATCACAAGTAGTCTTAAGAACACTTTTTCTGAAGCAGTCAGGGAATGGTGGGAGTGGGAGAGAAACCAGGGAGGGCCTTGATTACTGGGTTATGACTTTCAGACTCTCTTCAGCAGCCAAGTGGTGAAGGCTTCTTGAGCAGTACAGTGGTACAATCAGAACAATATACTGGAAGGTTAATCTATCTGTGGTATATAACTACCTGAAGAAGAGTCTAAATGCAAAACTGTAATTAGAATCCATCAGGTGAATAAGGCCTCAACTAGTTTTAAAAGGTAGTTGAATATGAAAACACAAATATATGTATTACTAAAGATTCTTAGCATTATTATTTAATAACTAAATTAAGCTCATGCTTGGTTTTAGTTATGTTTAGATAGAAAGGAAAAATAAGTGAGCGAACAATGTAAAATACTTTCTTTTCCCTATTCATTCATTAGTCACAATACAACCAGATTAATCTTTCAAAATCATGGCCCAGATCATATTACTCAAAAAACTTTAGTGGCTCCTCACTGTCTACTGAATTAAGTCCAAACACCTTAGCCTGATATTTAAGACCCTACACAAACTGGCAAACTTATTTACTTTTACTCCTGTGTGTTCTAGCCAAATTGAACTACTTTTGCTCCAAACACAAGTTTTTTCTGTCTCCACCAGATTTTGGTTCACATAGTTCTGTCTTTCTGAAATGCAATCCCACCCTCCACTCCTAACCCACTTGTCACAATCCTGCGTTCCTCGTTCAGGACCCAGCTCATGGTCTCCCCCTCTCGGCCCCCAGCATACCTCAAGTACAAAACTATTTCCTCCACTTCTACAGCCCCATACTTCCAGGGCTTTGTAACTTACACTATACTATCTTGAAGACTTTCTCCTTGTATGTTTGATTTCCCCAAGTAAATTATAAACAACTTCCACCCTCTCCTTTTGTGAAGTTAAGATGGATACATTTGCACATAAAAACAACAGAATTTATAATCCGTAAAAACTGTTCTAAGAGCCTTTTGAGGGCAGGAACTGTTTCTGATTCATGTTTTGTTTCCTATAATTCTTTGAGCAAAGTTTGTACTTAAAAAAACTTTGCTGAATAAAATACTCATATAAATTTTAAGGCTGAATATAAAATTTGCCGTTATGACTCAGGTCTCATTCACTGAGGCCACACTGAAAGAAAGAAGCATTTATAAGCCCCTGTGCTGTAGTTAGCCGGGCTTCCAGCTGGGGCGGTGGTGAAGAATCTGCCTGCCAATGCAGGAGACTGGGGTTCGATCCCTGGGTCAGAATGACTGGCTAAAGACAACCCATTAGGTGAAACTAATCCCGTCACCATAAAACCGAGACTGTGAGCCACGGGGCAGAGCGGTTCTCCTGGGTTCCCTGACGCTCCCTCTCTCCACCCGGGCGCCCTTCCCAATAAAGTCTCTTGCTTGGTCAGAATATGCCTCTCCTCGGACAATTCATTTCCGAGTTTTAGACAAGAGCCCAGTTTCAGGCCCTGGAAGGGGTCCCCCTTCCTGCAACACACATCCAGATAGTGAAAAGGGACTGACACATTCAAATAGGATTTTACTGCTGTATAGGCATCTCTCTGCCTTAAGAACTCAAAATTATGACTACCTTAAAATAAAGATTCCTGTAGCTATAACCAGTATACCCAAACCCTAATTTATCAATAGATATTCACTCAGGCTCTTCAGGAAGGAGTCACTGTACTGTTCTATCCCAAAGAGTTCTTCAAATACAACCAAAAAATAGATAAAAATCACATTTCTTTTTATCCACAGACAGCTCAACCAAGAGGGCTTCCCTCGTGGCTCAGTGGTAAAGTATCCACCTGCCAATGCAGGAGATGCAAGAGACATAGGTTTGATCCCTGAATCAGGAAGATCCCCTGGAGAGAGGAGCCTGGCAAGCTGCAATCCATAGGGTCACAAGAGTCAGACACGACTGAGCGACTAAACAACAGGTCAACCAGAGAACATCATTTCTTTTCTGTCTGCATAAGTCAGATAATATGGTATTAAAAGCACTGAGCTAGAAGTACACTACCTAAATTTTAATCTCAGGTCTCACTTATTAGATGCTCACCTTCAGCAAGTCACTTAATTCTGCTGTTTTCAACTTAGTTACGAACTCAATGCAGAGTACATCATGGAAAATGCCAGGCTGGATGAATTACAAACTGGAATCAAGATTGCCAGAGAAATATCAACAACTTCAGATATGTAGATGATACCATTTTAATGGCAGAAAGTGAAGAGGAACTAAAGAGCCTCTTGATGAGGGTGAAAGAGGAGAGTGAAAAAGTTGGCTGAAAACTCAACATTCAAATATCTAATAACATGGAATCTAGTCCTGTCACGGTATGGCAAACATAAGGGGAAAAGTGGAAGCAGTGACAGATTTTATTTTCTTGGGCTCCAAAATCACTGTGGACGGTGACTGCAGCCAGGAAATTGGAAGACACTTGCTCCTTGGAAGGAAAGCTAAGACAAACCTAGCTATGAGTGGTAGTTGCTCAGTTGTGTTCAACTCTTGGGGACCCATGGACTGTAGCCCACAGGCTCCTCTGTCCATGGAATTCTTCAGGCAAGAACACTGGAGGGGGTTGCATTTTCCTCTCCAGGGGATCCTCCCGACCCAGGGATCAAACATAGGTCTCCGGCACTGCAGGCAGACGCTTTACCACTTCAGCCACCAAAGCAGAGAAACCACTTTGCCAAAAGGTCCGTACAGTCAAAGCTGTGGTTTTTCCAGCAGTCATGTACAGAAGTGAGAGCTGGACCAAAAAGAAGGGTGAGCGCCAAAGAATTGATGCTTTCTAACTGTGGTGCTGGAGAAGACTTTAGTCCCTTGGATAGTAAGGAGATCAAACCAGTCAATCCAAAAGGAAATCAACCCTGAATATTCATTGGAAGGACTGATGCTGAAGTTGAAGCTCCAATACTTTGGCCACCTGATGTGAAGACCTGACTCACTGGAAAAGACCCTGATGCTGGGAAAGACTGAGGCAAAAGGAGATGGGGAAACAGATGAGGTGGTTGGATGGCATCACTGACTCAATGGACATGAATCTGAGCAAACTCTGGGAGACTTGTGAAGGACGTGGGAGCCTGGCATACTGCATTCTATGGGGTCGCAAAGAGTTGGGCATGACTTAGTGACTGAACAACAACAACAAAGGAACTCAAGGTTATTTGGGTGAATATCCTGACCAATTCTTCATCTAAAAATTCATGTTCTGTCTGCCATCTATTCTCCTGACTCAGCAAAAAAAAAAAAAATATATATATATATATATATATATATATTTATTATTTCCCTATCAGGACTACATCTATTCCAAGGGACAGGAAACCTAATACAAAGTGATATAAATTAAAAGAAAAGTGGTGGTGGTGGTGGGGTGTTTAATGGGCTCAAATAACTGGAATAGCCAGACGTAGAACACATTACAGTCACTTAACCAAAATCTTCAAGACCTGACTTTTCTCTCTTCTCTGTCTCTCTCAGACTTCCTTCTTAGGCTTTACCTGTTGGGCCAAGAAGTGCAGCCACTCCTGCATTTCATTAGCCTGGGTTTAAGTGGCAGGAGGATTCCTCCTAGCTCTAAAGCAAAAGCTGTGATTGGCGTCACCCAAGAAACTGCCCACCTTGAACAACCCACTTGACTGGGGAATGCCAGAGCACTCACTCATTACGCATGGACTCAAAGTGGCGAAGAAGTGAGTCCTCCCAAGCAAAAACAGAGACGTTCTTTACTCCTTCTCACCCAAAGTAAATTCTTCCACTGAGGCTCATTCCCATTTCCCTCTCCCATCACCTATAACCTCCACCCCCATTATCTTCTTTGAAAACCAAATTATGTCCTGGAAACCTTTACCTTGATGTTTGGCACATTATCCAAATTCTTAATACAAATGAGGTATCCTTTTCTCTTCATTTTCGAAAGCCAGTCAGTCACCAATTCTCAGAGATTTCACCCTTTAATTGTTTCCCAGCCCTCTTCCCTCTCCAGGCTGTGTGCAGCCCCCTCAGCCTAGGCCTCCCCGCCGCCCTGCCTGATTCCTGTGACTGCACCCACCCGGCCTCCCCACACCCAGGCTCATACCACTCCAGTCCATGTTCCATGCTGTCACCTACGGTCTTTCCAAAGTTCAAGTCTAATCTTATTTTTCTTTCATCATACTTTTTAATATCTCCTTGTTTCCTACAGCATAAAAGCCATCTTAATTCTGACCATCTTCACCACATAATCATGCTCTTACAATTTCCAAAATTTAGTAAGCTGTTTTTCATTTGTCCTTTGTTCACATTGGGCTTCCCTTGTGGCTCAGCTGGTAAAGAATCCACCTGCATTGCAGAAGACCTGAGTTCAATCCCTGGGTTGGGAAGATCTCCTGGAGAAGGGAAATGCTACCCACTCCAGTATCCTGGTCTAGAGAATTACATGGACTTATAGTCCATGGGGTCACAAAGAGTCGGACATGACTGAGCGACTTTCACTTGTTCACATCGCTCTCAGCTGGAATCTTCATGTGTTATGCCATGGATTCAAGGGGTTTCCCCTACTCTAAAACACCTGGGTGAGCAAGATGCAGCTGAGGTGTTTGTTCTATCATGAAACCTTTCTTTTAGGTACCCATTAGGACTTCTTTGAGCCCTCAACA
Source organism: Cervus canadensis (assembly GCF_019320065.1). NCBI lineage: Eukaryota > Metazoa > Chordata > Mammalia > Artiodactyla > Cervidae > Cervus > Cervus canadensis. The sequence continues at coordinate 1,321,572 of NC_057387.1, forward strand.
AACCAAATACAGGTCTCTCTCACAATACCTACAACATTTCACTGCACTTACCTATTCACAGACTTGTCTCATTTCTATAGATTTTAAAAGCAAACATGATTTAGGAGCATTTGAAAGGCTTTGTGAAAACGAAGATGCCTGAACCTACTAAACCTATTAATAAATTAGGGCCCAGCCATGCATACTGTGAAAAAGCTTCAAGGTGAGTAATGTCACCTGCCCCTACCTCTCTAGTTAAAAAAAACCAATGACTGCTGAAAATCTGCTTAAGGAAAACAATTCTTATTAAATATATCCAGTTTTTCAAAATGTTGGCAGTAGGGAAGCAGTAAATGTTATGGAATGTAAGTTTAGTCTTACATTTTGCTGTGAATTAGTCACCAAAAATCACCCAATGGAAGAAAATGAATCATAATATCATTTTGGGGCATTCCAATTAAATAATGCTTTACACACTGGGTGGGTGGGGGTGGAGGGGAATGGGGAAAGAAACAGATGAAGATATTACCCAAATCAACATCTTCTCTGATAATCAAGAATGGAACATTATCCCATACATTCAACTGCTGAATCAAAGGATAAATGCTTCTGATTTTAGGTTCAAGGTCTCTACAGTTATAGGTGAGACTTTAAATAGTACTCGTTGTTTTTTAACAATAGATAAAACTAATACTGCCTTCTTCATAGCTTCCTATGCAGCAAGAAACGTGGAACATAGCTCTGGTATGAAGTTAGGCAACAGAAAAAGACATAATTACCCCTGCATCAAATCCCATTTAAAAATATTTTCTACCTCCTTGCAGGGCCACACGCTAGTTCATTTGTACAAGTGAGGTGAAAAAGAGGCACAGTGGTTGCTCTCACTTAAAGCACATTAGTAATATTGCTCAAATTCACATTAAATAAAATTGAGGCTGCCAAATGTTTCATTTGCATGTCACCATAACCTTTAAGTCAGACCAATACTCATAAGATTTTGCGAAAAGAATACCAAGATGTCTTCTAGATTTGTGGTAGCATTATCAAAAAGGTTTCCTGTTTAAAACCTGAACAATGTGTGAACAGGCTTGTTTAAAAAATTGAAAATCCCACTGAAGCAATTTAACTCACCATATTATATAGGAATCTGAAATATTTTGCCACAGGACTCAACCAAGCAAGAATAGAGTCCATTCATTCTCATCAAAACTCAAACTAATAAAACTTACTATATGCCAACTAGAGTATAAGTGTCACTGAAGTTGCCTTCTTTTTTTTTTTTAAACTTGTATTATAAAAGGAGCAAACAGAAAAAATCAAATAATACAGAAAAGACAAAAACTTTCCCTCAGTGAACATTTTCTATTCTTTTCCGTACTGACACAGACAAACTTAGCACAAACTTAAAAAGGAAAAAAAAATCTAAGAGAAAGAACACTATTTATTTAAAATTTTTAAAATCCTTAACCAAATAGTTCCAAGTTCCACTCTTAAGAAGAAAAACTAGAAAAATAAAAGATGAAACATGATGATGGAAAAAAATGACATCTTGTTGTACAACAGAGTTAGTAAATTATTACAGAATTCACAGAGGATAAAAGTTTTGTTTCTGACCTTTAAGTACAACCTCTTGGGCTGAAAAGAGATAGAATAACAGTAATTCAAACTGCCTAAAGGACTGTGGGCTTTTCTTTGAAGTGAAGCTCTTTTGGCCTCATTAACTGAACTTGTCCCTTGATAACAAAGTCTGTTCAAGTTTCAGAAGTATTTCATTTATAAATTCATCATAACATGCACTTTGGGTCATCCTATTTTAAAATATACATTGTAAAGAACACTGTACTGTAATAAAACAAGGCCATTTTTACAAACCCAAAGGCTCAAAAAAATTATGTAAGTATGAATTAAATGTATACATAAATCAGCCAATACCCAAAGATCCCAGCAAAATACCAGCCAGCACAGTCTTGGGCTGTGAAATATTAGAAATGACATCCTTGAAGATACATGCTTTTTCTCTAGTGCCATTATGTATCACATGAAAAGCTACAAACTAATGATCCATGTTAATTCTGCTTTAAGCAAAAAAAGCTATCAAATATATTTTAAAAGATTTTTTTAAAGTTTTTCTAATAGGCAGAAATATTTTAATTTTGCTACTTGTGGCTCACTTGTAAACATCTTTTGGTTTGGAATTTGCAAAAAAGTAAAAATCCACCTTTAATAAAAGCTGTAACTTAATTACACAATTATACAGAATATAGATAACAATCTGGTTTGTCCTCTCAAGTCATCAGCTATGGATTTCATTATGGTGCTCATTTCCCTTCACAGCAAAAAAAACATTAACACTGAAAACAGACTTTGGAACCTTATGGCCCCCTAAACACTTCATATTAGTGATTCTTGCATGAGCTTCTACACAGAAAACTATGCCGGAATAAGTTTAAACAGCACTTTGGAAAAGCACACTTGAATTCCCCAAACAAGTCTCTCAAGGGGAATTAGTGAGGACTGCTGATCTGTAGGGGCTTCCCTGGTGGCTCAGTGGTGAAGAATCCACCTCCAATTTAGGAGACTCCAGTTCAATCCCTGGATGGGGAAGATTCCCTGGAAAGGGTACTGGTAAGTCACTCCCATATTCTCACCCAGAAAATTCCATGTATATAAGAGCCTGGCAGGCTACAGTTCATGGGGCGGCAAAGAGTCAGACATGACTTAGCAACTGAACACGTAGGCATATTGTCTAGCAGATGTAGTCTACAAAGAAACTGCAAACATCTGTGCTTCATCTGCAAAGATATAGGACATGAATCCTAGACTGTTGGTTCTAAATATACTCTCTACAGAAATCTCTTCAGATCATCCTAACAGTAAATAGGATGGCGTTCATTTGGAGAAGCATCATATCTTATGAGATGAAAGATAAAGAAGCATTAAAAAACACAGAAAACTGCCAACCCTAAGAAAAGAAATACGTTTGATTCAAATAATTAATACATAAAGAAGAAACAGAAAAAAGAATAGAATGGGAAGGACTAGACATCTGTTCAAGAGAATTAGAGATACCAAGGGAACATTTCATGCAAAGATGGGTACAATTAAGGACAGAAATGGTAGGGACCTAAAAGAAGAAGAGATTAAGAAGGCGTGGCAAGAATACACAGAAGAACTACACAAAAAGGTCTTAATGACCTGGACAGCCACGATGGTGTGATCTCTCACCTACAGCCAGACATCTTGGAATGCGAAGTCAAGGAAGCATCACTATGAACAAAGCTAGTAGAGGTGACGAAATTCCAGCTGAGCTATTTCAAATCCTAAAAGATGATGCTGTGAAAGTGCTGCACTCAATATGACAGCAAATTGGGAAAACTCAGCAGTGGCCACAGGACTGGAAAAGGTCGGTTTTCATTCCAATCCCAAAGAAAGGCAGTGCTAAAGAATGTTCAAAGTACCACACAACTGCACTCATTTCACACGCTAGCAAGGTAATATTCAAATCCTTCAAGCTAGGCTTCAACAGTACGTGAACCGAGAACTTCCAGATGTACAAGCTGGATTTATAAAAGGCAGAGGAAGCAGAGATCAAATTGTCAACATCCGTTGGATCATCAAAAAAGCAAGAGAGTTCAGAAAAACATCTACTTCTGTTTTATTGACTACACCAGACCACCTTACCTGCCTCCTGAGAAATCTGTATACAGGTCAGGAAGCAACAGTTAGAATCAGGCATGGAACAACAGACTGGTTCCAAATCAGGAAAGGAGTATACCAAGGCTGTATACTGTCACCCTGCTTATCTAACTTACATGCAGAGTACATCAGGCGAAATACTGGGCTAGATGAAGCCCAAGCTGGAATCAAGATTGCCGGGAGAAATATCAATAACCTCAGATATGCAGATGATAAGAGGAACGGCTCTTGATGAAGGTGAAACATTCAAAGAACAAAGATCATGGCACCCTGTCCCATCACTTCATGGCAAACAGAGGGAGAAACAATGGAAACAGTGACACACTTTATTTTCTTAGGCTCCAAAATCACTGCAGATGGTGACTGCAGCTATGAAAAGGAAAGACACTTGCTTCTTGAAAGAAAAGCTATGACAAACCTAGCCAACAAAAGTCTGTATAGTCAAAGCCCTGGTTTTTCCAGTAGTCATATGCAGATGTGAGAATTGGACCATAAAGAAAGCTGAGCGCCAAAGAACTTATGCTTTTGAACTGCGGTGCTGGAGAAGACTCCCACGAGTCCCTTGGACAGCAAGGAGATCAAACGAGTCAATTCTAAAGGAAACCAACCCTGAATATTCACTGGAAGGACTGATGCTGAAACTGAAGCTCCAATACTTTGTCAACCGATGTGAAGAGCTGACTCACTGGAAAAGACCCTGATGCTGGGAAAGATTGAGGGCAAGAGGAGAAGGAGACGACAGAGGATGAGACAGCTGGATGGCATCAGTGACTCAATGGACACAAGCTTGAGCAAGCTCCAGGAGATGGTGAAGGACAGGGAAGCCTGGCGTGCTGCAGTGCACGGGGTCCCAAAGAGTCAGACATGACTGAGCGACTGAACAACAAATACCATATCTATTTTCTCATAATTCCTAATAAAACACAGATAATTTAATTAGTTTACATTATCCACTGTTAAGTCTACAACACCAATATACTGACCAAGGATACAAATGATGTGGTGTTTTTATCCATCTTGCAAAACCTACTGTGTCAGGAAGGAAATATACCCTAAGGTTTGATCAATAAGCTCTGAATGTCAAACCAGGAGAATTCCCAAGAAGTACAAACTTTCAGTGGAAAAACACAATTTTCCTAATACCCAATATAGAGAAAACATGAAAGCAAATCAAAACAAGAATTCTCCACTAATATATTGTAAACTATGTCTCCAAACCCTATTTCTTTCCATACTTAGCAAAATATTGATAAATACTGACCCCAATTTACTTAGGTACAAATGAACTCAAGATTATTTTTTTTGTTTTTATCGAGATTAGTTTTAAAACTAAAAACCTCATAGTCTGCTCATGAGATTTTCTTATAATACCTCTGCACACACACAAACCTATTATTACCTGAAATGTTAAATTTTTACTGATTTCTTGAGGAACACAATCCTGAAATTACTAAAATAACACAGTAATTTGCTTTTAGAAACTTGGCAAAACAAAGTTTGTGTATGTGTATTCATTTTCAATCTAGCCTAAACTGAACATAATAAGGAAAATTTGAAGAAATAAATAACTTACAATAAAGACATAGTGATATTATGACATATTTTTAAAATAATGCACTATTTTATATACCAGAGTACTGAGTTATGCAAACATTCTAGGCCCTTAAATTTCCCCTGTCAATGAGATCTGTTGTTGCTGTTTACTGGCAAAGTCATGTCAGACTCTTTGTGACCCCGTGGACTGTAGCCCACCAGGCCCCTCTATCCATGGGACTTCCCAGGCAAAAACTACTGGAATGGTTTCCTTCTCTAGGGTATCTTCCCGACCCAGGTATCGAACCCATGTCTCTTGTGTCTCCTGCACTGGCAGGCAGATTCTTTACCACTAGGTCACCTGGGAAGCCCCTACAGATGAGATTACTGGAGACCAATTTTTAGAGTCGGTTTGATCCACTCTGTTGATACAAAGAAGACTTCCAGAGTCCACTAAGTAAATAGCTACATCTAGATTCATAGAAAACCAACAGACTGTACCTTTGTTACTTGTACGCATCAATGTTCAGCCCCAAAGTAGCATCCTCTCAGGGCAATGCTAACAAAAACTAATTCTCTCAAATAAGATTACATTTTTTTCCCCTTACATTCCTGTGGTAATAGCCTTAAGAATAAAAATACTGAGTAATATTCCATTGTGTGTATGTACCATAGCTTCCTTATCCATTCATCTGCCAATGGACAAAAAGAGGACCCATACAAGAATCTGATCATACAAACAATGCTCCTTTTCACAGAAGCCTTTGCATTATTCTAGGCAAACAAGAATAACATGTCAATTATAAAGGTAAACATACCCTTCCAGTGCTTAATGAATATTTGGCTCCTAGGGGCAAAGACGATGACAAAGAACACCTTGCAAATTATGCTTTCATTCTTTTTCAGCTCATCACACTGCTCCACTGAATACACAGGCCCATCCTCACCCTGAGTCAATTATACCTCACCCTGGATTAATCAGCTTCCTCTACTTTAATGAAATGATCCTTATTTCAGTAAGCCTGGTGGTCTACAGCCCACGGGGTCGCAAAGAGTTGGACACAACTGAGAGACTAACACTTTCCCTTTTCAGTCACTCACACCAAAGGTCATATCTGGAATCCCATCATCACCCAGAACTACTCCTCCTCTAACACTTCAAACTTTCTCAACACAACCTCACTCTTTCTGGATCGCTCACTCCCTTACTCTCATTAAAGACCTATTTTCTCCAACTTATTCAGACCCCTTCGGTTTAATTCAGTCGCTCAGTCCTGTCTGACTCTTTGCGACCCCATGGACTGCAACAAGCCAGGCTTCCCTGTCCATCACCAACTCCCAGAGCTCGCTCAAACTCATGTCCATCGAGTCAGTGATGCCATCCAACCATCTCGTCCTCTCTCATCTCCTTATCCTCCTGCCTTCTGTCTTTCCCAGCATCAGGGTCTTTTGCAGTGAGTCAGGTCTTCGCATCAGGTTGACAAAGTATTGGAGTTTCAGCTTCAGCGTCAGTCCTTCCAGTGAATATTCGGGGTTGATATCCTTTAGGATTGACTGATTTGATCTCCTTACTAACCTCAAGGGACTCTCAGGAGTCTTCTCCAACACCACAGCTCAAAATCATCAATTCTTCGACACTCAGCTTTCTTTATAGTCCAACTCTCACATCCATACATGACTACTGGAAAAACCATAGCTTTGACTAGATGGACCTCTGTCAGCAAAATAATGTCTTTGCTTTTTAATATGCTGTTTAGGTTAGTCACAGCTTTTCTTCCAAGGAGAAGGCGTCTTTTAATTTCATGGCTTCATTCATCATCTGCAGTGATTTCGGAGCCCCCAAAAAATAAACCCTCTCACTGTTTACATTGTTTCCCCATCTATTTGCCATCAAGTGATGGGACCGGATGCCATGATCTTAGTTTTCTGAATGCTGAGTTTTAAGCCAACTTTTTCACTCTCCTCTTTCACTTTCATCAAGAGGCTCTTTAGTTCTTCACTTTCTGCCATAAGGGTGGTGTCATCTGCGTATCTGAGGTTATTGATATTTCTCCTGGCAATCTTGATTCCACCTTGTGCTTCATCCAGCCTGGCATTTCTCATGATGTACTCTGCATGTAAGTTAAATAAGCAGGGTGACAATATACAGCCTTGATGTACTCCTTTCCCAGTTTGGAACCAGTCCATTGTTCCATGTCCAGTTCTAACTGTTGCTTCTTGACTTGCATACAGATTTCTCAGAAGACAGGTCAGGTGATCTGGTATTCCCATCTCATGAAGAATTTTCCACAACATTGTCGTGATCCACACAAAGGCTTTGCCATAGTCAATAAAGCTGAAAGAGATGTTCTTCTGAACTCTCTTGCTTTTTCAATGATCCAACGGATGTTGACAACTTGATCTCTGGTTCCTCAGCCTTTTCTAAATCCAGATTGTACATCTGGAAGTTCTTGGTTTACGTACTGTTGAAGCCTGGCTTGGAGAATTTTGAGCATTACCTTGCTAGCATGTGAGATGAATGCAATTGTGCGGTAGTTTGAACATTCTTTGCCATCGCCTTTCTTTCGGATTGCAATGAAAACTAACCTTTTCCAGTCTTGTGGCCACAGCTGAGTTTTCAAAATTTGCTGGCATATTGAGTATAGTACTTTTACGGCATCATCTTTTAGGATTTGAAATAGCTCAACTGGAATTCCATCACCTCCACTAGCTTTGTTTGTAGTGATGCTTCCTAAGGCCCATTTGACTTCGCATTCCAGAATGTCTGGCTCTAGGTGAGTGATCATACCATTGGGGTTATCTGGGTCATGAAGATCTTTTTTGTATGGTTCTTCTGTGTATCTCTGCCACCTCTTCTTAATATCTTCTGCTTCTGTTATGTCCATACCATTTCTGTCCTTTATTGTGCCCATCTTTGCATGAAATGTTCCCTTGGTAGCTCTAATTTTCTTGAAGAGATCTCTAGTCTTTCCTGATATATTGTTTTCCTCTATTTCTTTGCACTGAGGAAGGCTTTCTTATCTCAACTTAATATTCTTTGGAACTCTGCATTCAAATGGGTATATCTTTCCTTTTCTCCTTTGCCTTTAGCTTCCCTTCTTTTCTCAGCTATTTGTCAGGCCTCCTCAGACAACCATTTTGCCTTTCTGCATTTCTTTTCCTTGGGGATGGTCTTGACCACTGCCTCCTGTGCAAAGTCACAAACTTCCATCCGTAGTTCTTCAGGCACTCTGTCAGACCCCTTATTCAGACCCCTTATGTGTCCATTTTCCCCTAGGTCATCAATTCACTCCTGTCTTCTCAATTCCAGTGAGACCATGGGGTCCATTATATGACTTTTTTGTCAATATTTTCTTGTTCTTCCTTGCTTCCTTGTCCTTCCACTGTACATCCCAACAAAGCCCCCAATCCTGGAGGATTACATCTGACTGCCTTCTCCACTCATACACCTTGGGCTGCCAAGCACTACTGGAAAAATAAAAACAATAGGAGGCACAACCCTACAGGCTAGTCCCCCACAACCCAGTAAAAGTATGTCTTTAGAACCCAGATTTCAATGGGTTGAGGAGGGAGTTAAAGGTGTATAGCAAAGGAAGTGAGTTCAGCAGTTTACCTCATGTTCAAAGTGGCTTGGGGCAAGGTGAAAGAAAAGGCTGATATGTGAAAAGGGTTTCTCGCCAAAGCAACCCATAGTTTAACTTCCTGTACTAGTAAAAGCCCAAACTCTGAAGTTAGTCAGCCTGGGTTTATATTCAAGCTCTTACACGTCTTAGTTATGATATTTTCCAGGTAAGTTATTTCATCTTCCTGTGCCTCATCTGTAAAATGGGAATAATCACAATACCTACACAATAGTGTTGTGAGAATTAAAGGGCTTAATACACATAACGCACAGAGCTCTTGGAGTGACTGGCACATATACGAGCGTGTACTAAATATCAGCTATTATTTTGGCTAAAAATGTAAAATGCTACTTAGATGCTCTCGTGTTTATTTAGTACTAAAATGAACATGAACGACTCCCCTTGCCCACCCCGCATCCTTACCCCCATATCCTCAACTTAACTCCCACCATCTTTCAGCTCTGGTCTTCTTTGGTAGTCTTCCCTGACTTTCTCTCCTTCTCCCTGGGGGCTCAGACAGTAAACAATCTGTTGCAATGCAAGAGACCAGGGTTTAACCCCTGGGTTGGGAAGATCCCCTGGAGAAGGGAATGGCAACCCATTCCAGTATTCTTGCCTAGAGAATTTCACGGACATAGGAGCCTAGTGAGCTACAGTTCATGGGGTCGCAAAGAGTTGGACACGACTGAGTGACTGACACTCACTCACTCACTCTCCCTAAACAGTTAGTTTAAGTGAATCTCCTCTCTACTGTACACCAGGTGGTTTACATCCTTCACAGATTTACCACAGGATATTCCAATTTTCAATTGATTCATCTATTCCCATACTGCCCTCCCCCGACAACCTCCACTGAATTGTGAATTCTTGCAGGATGGTGGCTATCTTTTCTGACTGAAGTTCAGAGTGAAAAATAAGTGATATATGTAAATCAGTAAGACATGTTGCCTGATGTATATTAGGCAATAAGTGTTAAATAACATTTAACATTAGCTTTCAATGACTGTTTCATACAAGTTCATCTACTAAAAGTCTATCATTTATAAATTTGCTGCAGTTAAATACTTAAGTTAAAAAACCTAACTACCCTACCCTGAGTTCTTAAAAAGCACTGCACACAAAGGAATTACCACACATCAAAGAAATTATCACACACAATTTCTTGCAATTCAGTATATACACACATTATACAACTATGCCTTTCCAAAAGAAACCTGATAATGGGTAAAACTGTTTGTTATGCACTCTGTAAAGCAAAACATATGACTCAACTACAGGTCTTTCCACAAACCATAGGTCATTCTATTATCAGAAATTGATACTTCCCCCTTACTGGTGATTATTCTACCTGTATTTTTTGTTTAAGCTAACTTTTTGAAGCACATCTTTTGAACTATATGTATATAAAACATGTATCAAAGCCAAAAAAAGAACTTATAAACAATTCAATGTTCCAACTGCTAAGAAGACAGAAGCAAGCTAATAGGTATTAGATAGCTCAAAATTGGAATTCAACAGGAAATGAAAGATTTTCATAAATTTTTAAACAAAAAGGAAAAAGGATGAGATCTGGTAGAGAGGAAAGTTGGAGGCGGGAGAGGAAATTTGGGTAAAGATTAAAATACATGCACTGTTTTCAACAGTGACTAGTCAGACTAGGGTTTGTACCCAGGTTCTACCACTTCCAATTCAAACTCATCTTAAAATTGGGGAAAAATTAAAAGAAACCATAAACAAAATGAAGACAACCCTCAGAATGGGAGGAAATATCTGGAAACTGACAAGGGATTAACCTCAAAATTAATACAAACAGCTCATACAACTCAATTAAAAAGAAACAAACAACCCAATCAAAATATGGGTGGGAGATCTAAACAGACATTTCTCCAACAACATACAGACAGTAAAAAGCACGTGAAAAGATTCTCTACATCACTGATTATTAGAGAAATGCAAAGCAAAAACTATAATGAGATATTACCTTACTCTGGCCAGAATGGCCATAATCAAAAATATCTACAAACAAACGCTGTTGGTAGAAATGTAAATTGGTACAGCCACTACGGAAAAGAGTAAGCAGACTCTTTAAAAAAACTGAAAATAGAGCTGCCATATGATCCAGAAACGCCACTCCTGGGCATATATCTGGAGAAAACCATAATTCAACAAGATACATGCACCCCAATGTTCATTGTAGCACTATTTACAATAGCCAGGACACGGAAGCAACCTAGATGGCCACCAACAGATGAATGGATAAGGATATGCTAAAAATACACAATGGAATGTTACTCGGCCCCAAAAAATAAAATAAAATAATGCCATTTGCAGCAACACAAATGAACCTAGAGATTGTCACACTGAGTGAAGTAAATCAGACAGAAGAAGACAAATACATGACACTGCTTATACGTGGAATCTTAAAAAAAAAACAAAAAAAGTCTATAAACGAACTTATCTACAAACAGAAATAGAGTTACAGATGGTAAAAAAATAAACTTATGGTTATTGGCAGGTAAGGGGAGGAGATAAATTGGAAGACTGGGATTGACACATATATAAGAAACTGGTAACTAATAAGGATCTACTATATAGCACAGGGAACTCTACTCAATACTCTGTAATGACCTATATGAAAAAAGAAGTTAAAAAAGAAAGGATACATGTATAACAGATTCACTGTGTTGTACACCTGAAACTGACACAACACTGTAAATCAATTGTACCTCAATAATTTTTTTTAATTGGGAGAAATTTTTGTTATGAACTGGGAGAAATAAAAATTGAATAATGTTTATAACCTGATTTACTTACAAAATTACATTTAGCATTAAACTGAAGTACAATTTGTTTACACAGTCATCATTTCCTTATAAAGCTATAAACTAATTAAATTAAATCTACAACACCTCATTTTTATTAGCCAATGAGAAACAGAAAAAATCTGACAGAAGAAATTATCAACAAAAAAGCAAAGGAAAAATTAAAGATATGGTCTTCCTGTCTTCCAAATACTGCTAGGAGATACAGAAATCATTACATTTTAATTTTTAAAAAAACACCATACAAAAGCAAACACAATTTACTTGGAAATCTAAAGTATAGAGTCTTTTTTCAATTGTAAGACCTTGGGTCAAGTAACTTAACTCCACTCTAAGTTATTGAAGGAGAGTCTTAGGATTTTAAATCCCTTCCAGATCTTAACAATCATAGAAATTATCTTCTATGCTTCTTTCACTGTTTATCAAACACATTTTACATTTTCAGTAAACCGTAATTCAAAAAGATACATGCACCCCAATGTTTCCCCCACAACTTTTCTCATTAAAGAGGAAGTGTTTCGAAGTACCAGGTTACAAAAGTCAGACTAGGGTTTGTACCCAGGTTCTACCACTTAGTTAGGAGTTGGATGATTTCCAACAAGTTATGTCAGCTCCCCAAGTGTGTTTCCTTGTCTATAAAGCAGTAGTTAATACACACATCTACCCTCATAAAGTTGTTGTGAAGATTAAAAGAGAAAGTGCTTAGCACAGTCCTGGCACATAGTTAATTAAGATACCCAATTAAAGCTAGCTACATTATTATTTTATTATAAAGACTTTTAGAAATGTTATCACTCCTTCCATCAAATGGACAGATACACAACAGTTTGCATGTTCACTCAAACAACCCATTTAGGTTGTTTTTAAATTTTACCTTTTTTAAAATAGGGGATATAAACATCTTGGGTACTAAGCTTTTGCCAAATTTAGGGAATCTCCTTAGGAGATATTCAAGAACTTAAATCATTAGATCAAAAGATATGGATGTTTTAGGGCTCTCCAGAAAGGTAATATAGATTTATACTTCCACCAATAGAGTACATCATGAGAAATGCTGGATTGGATGAAGCACAAGCTGGAATCAAGATTGCCGGGAGAAATATCAATAACCTCAGATACGCAGATGACACCACCCTTATGGCAGAAAGTGAAGAGGAACTAAAAAGACTCTTGATGAAAGTGAAAGAGGAGAGTGAAAAAGTTAGCTTAAAACTCAGCATTCAGAAAACTAAGGTCATGGCATCTGGTCCCATCACTTCACAGCAAATAGATGGGGAAACAGTGGCAGACTGCATTTTTCTGGGCTCTAAAATCACTGCAGATGGTGACTGCAGCCATGAAATTAAAAGATGCCTTCTCCTTGGAAGAAAAGTTATGACCAACCTAGACAGCATATGAAAAAGCAGAGACATTACTTTGCCAACAAAGGTCCGTCTACTCAAAGCTATGGTTTTTCCAGCAGTCATGTATGGATGTGAGAGTTGGACTATAAAGAAAGCTGAGTGGGAAGAATTGATGCTTTTGAACTGTGGTGTTGGAGAAGACTCTTGAGAGTCCTTTGGACTGCAAGGAGATCCAACCAGTCCATCTTAAAGGAGATCAGTCCTGAATATTCACTGGAAGGACTGATGCTGAAGCTAAAACTCCAATACTTTGGCCACCTGATGCGAAGAACTGACTCATTTGAAAAGACCCTGATGCTGGGAAAGACTGAAGGCAGGAGAAGGGGATGACAGAGGATGAGATGGTTGGATGGCATCACCAACTCAACGGACACGAATTTGAGTAAACTCCGGAAGTTGGTGATGGACAGGGAGGCCTGGTGTACGGCAGGCATCCCTGCAGCACACAACGGGGTTGCAAGGAGTCAGACACGACTGAACTGAACTGAAGATGCGATGGTGCCCTACTCACTGTATCCATGTCAATCAGTGGGCTTCCAGGCGGCACAGTGGTAAAGAATTCTCCAGTGCAGGAGACTGAAGAGACATGGGTTCAGTCCTTGGGTCAGGAAGATCCCCTGGAGAAGGAAATGACAACCTACTCCAGCATCCTTGCCCGGGAAATCCACAGAGGAGCCTGGTGGGTCCCAAAAGAGTCAGATATGACTCAACAACAATGTCAATCAGCACTGAAAACCATATTTTCATTTCTTATAGTTTGATTTAAAATATTTCTCAATGTTGCTATAATTTGCATTTCTTTGATAACTAGTAAAGCTGAGAATTTTTTCAGTTTATTATTATTAAAAAATTTTATAAGAACAATCTCATAAGTTTTTTCTGAGGAAGAAAAAAGTAAAAAACACATAGAAAAAAAGGAAATTAAGAAGAAAAGAATAAAACAAGCATAAATTTAGAATGCAAATATATAAAGTTCTTAAACTGAGGAATAATTTGGCACTAAAATTCCTAGCAGCTAAAAGCAAAGAAGAAAATGTTCTGAACTTTGCTTTGGGAGGGTTGAGGTAAGGGGAGAGCAGCATTCAATTCCTCAAGAAAAGCAAAACTTTTTCAAATATTTAGTATCTAAAAGTTATTTCTTAGATGAATCTTCATAAAAAGGATACAAATTGACTGAAGGACAACAATCTCATCAACAATAAATCTGACAGAAGGACTTCTTTGCTGCAATTGTATTCCTTACCTTAAATTTCAAAAATATAAGGGAGTAGAATAATTCACTAAACATAGTTTTGGCACATGACACTTAGTATTATAGTCATTTCCCAAGTTACTACTATACTGCTATCTGCAATTTCTGCTTCTTCTAGCCATCCATTTTTATCTTGACAAATTTCTAGCATTGAAAGGTTGCTCAAACTGAGACAAGCTTGTTTACAATTTTTCAGCTCCCTTTATATTTATATGTGAATCTTGGGATATAAACAATATTCAGGCTATTCTGATATCAATAATGGCTTATCTGACATCAACATTCTTCTCAGTCACCTTGTATGCTTTTATACTTGCAAGAAGAATTAAAATTAGACTCACAAAAATTATCTTGTCTTGTCCTATATGAGTTTGAAAAAGAAGACTTTTTGTTTGGATCAAATGATCTGATATAAACAATTTTACAATAAAATCATCATTTTTTTAGAAAATATTTGGGTCATTTAATGGCCTTTAAGCCATATTGGAATTGATCTGAAACATTTTAACAACCATTTTAAAAAAATTATCACTGCAAATTCTTTCACTTTTACAGTCAAGTTCTGAGAGCTTCCTAAAGGGTAACATATATACAAAGATTCTGCAAAGAAAAGTTCTGCTTTGTAAGAATATGTTCCTATTTTCTTCCTTCCCAGACCTCACTATAGACATTAAAGCTAAAGATATTTGGACACAAGGACCTATGATCAACATCTGTAATCCTATGTTACAATATAAAATGCTTAAATAAATACTGTGGTAAAGTTAATAACCTCAGTATCTTTATGTGAGTGAGCTCCTCGTAAGAGGAAAGAGAGGTAAGCAGGAAAAGATAAAGGGATGGCAGAAAAGACATTAAGAAACCTCATATACTTACTTCCGAAATTCTGCCTATAAGTCATCACTAATCACAGATCCGGTCATTCATTTTCTTCTCACCCTAACCCAGACCATCTTAAAAAACTGTGAAAACAAATAGAACCTTCACCTAATCCATGGCTCCACTCTACAGAGGAAGAAATTTTAGCTCCAAAAGATTAACATCACAGAAGAGGACAGTGGCAAAAGTGTAGTGCAAACTTCAAAATTCTCACCAAGAAATCAAGCATCCTGGCTTCTCACATCATAAAGCATAGTGCAAATATTTAGTCAGATGCTACTCTTACATCTCTCAATCAACCAGGTACCTTAAGTATCTGATGCATTCTTTCTTCCTGCTCATGGAGTTGCAATTACCATGACAAAACAGTGCTTTGTGTTCTCATGACAGCTATGATATGCTTCAGAGACTTTTTAATTTTTCTAACATCTGCTATTTCATTCTATCATGTTTGTGCTACTTCCTGAAAGACGTTGCTTAAAAAAAAAAAGCTATGTAATAAATAATATTAAGACCCTTTTCTTCAGAAAATGAGGTCCACAAAAAGAAGTTCTTCCCCATTTCATTTTCACTTCCCAGGCCCAAGGTATTACTCTAAAGAAAACCTTTTTAAAGGATGCTATTACTTCCCACATGTATATGCCACCGATTTAACATACACGTGTAGATTAGGAGTTTTTGTTGTTTTTTTTTTAAGCCTCAGGACCCCTTTCTATAATTAAAAATTACTGAAGATCTTGTGATTAAATTTTTAAGATGGCCCCCAAGAATTCCCAACTCTTGGTATTCATGCCTGTTAGACGCCTCCTCTTGTGTGTGGGCTGAACCAAGTGACCTGCTTCTAACAAACAGAATATTACAAAAGGATGAGACTGCTCCTGACTAGGCTGTGACTTCTAACAACTCCTTTCCCGCTAGCACTCTCTAGCTGTTGTGTTTTTGAGCCGATGAAGCAAGCTGGAGAAGCTCACGTGGTGAGGAACTGAGGGTAGCCTCTAGCCAACAGTCTAGAAGGAACCAAGGCCCTCATCTCATCTGTCTCACAGTAAGGACCTGCGTCTAGCCAACAGCCATGTATGTGATTGCGGAAGCGGGTCATCCCCCCACTGGGCCTTCAGATGAGATCACGGTTCTGGCCAACACCTTGACCTTTAGAGAGACCGAAGCAAAGGATCCAGCTAAGCCATGCTCACATTTCTGACTCACAAAAATTCTTCCTTTTCCTTCACATGCTCTCGTCTGACCTAAGATGTATTCCCAATCCCAAATCTCCAGAGCCCACATTCTCACACTGCCCCAGCGCTTCAATTCAGCAAGCCTCTTCGTGCCTAGTGCTTGGGACTCTCAGAGCCAGGATGAGCAGAACATGGGCAGACACAGAAAGACTCTACTCTGGGTCGGTTATTAAGGACAGATACAGCAGAGAGCAAAAGAAGAAATGTTTCTACGTGACAGCTGCTCAGACCTTTACCTTTATTAGGCCTACTAGTATGCCTGTGGTAGTGCGCAAGATGCTAATTACATGGGACACATTAAAATGAAAACTGAATTAAATTTAAGAAAATACTTCAATAAATATATACTCAATATCTTCTACGAGCTAAATACTGTGCTAAAATGAGGTACTAAAATTAACAAAACTTGGAATCTTTCAAAACCCTCAAGGAGCTCAAAGTCTAAGGATTACCAAGAGAAAAATTAAGCAAAAATCTACTTTGCAAAGAATAAAAATTACATGTGACAATAAACATCATGTTCATTTACTGTTTTCTTTAACATTAATAAATTATTTAGTCTTCCACAATTTATGGCATATCTACTGACTATTTCAAAAATCAAAGGAGTCTTAAAATGTGGATAATCAATTCGCTTTCTGTATTTGTAATTTTGCATGACGCATTAAAAATGTTAGCACTCGTTCATACTTGCTTTTGTGCTAAGAGTTCAAAGTCATCAAAAGATTTAAATAACATAAATTTTTACAGATCCCAGGATAAGAAAAAAATTATGGATTTCATTTTCCAGGCAAAGCGCTCAGCAATCTATGTACATTATCTCATTTAATTCTAAACACAGCTATGTGAGGAAGAATATTTACAGATAATTTCTCAGAATCTAGGTTTTCTTCAATGCCTAAAATAATGCCTCGTATATAGTAAGCAATGAAATCTGCAGAAGGAAGAAAGTTATCAGTCGTGTATTCAAACCAATTTGCCAGATTTCTGGGCTATTATTCTTAATTACTATGTGATAGTGATCCAGTTAAAATGTAAACAGAACTGGAAATAGATGCAGGTGAACGTCAGTTACACAGTGGCACTAAAGAACAGATCCGGCTTCAACTAAGTGACACCTCCTCAAAATTCTGAGTCAAATAAACATAGAATTCATTTTGAGAGACTAAGGACTAAGAGAAAAAAAGGGAATATGCCCATATGTTTGCATATGAATATGTGTAATTGATAGTTTTCTGAGTCTTGTCTATAATGTACAGATATAATATTTATCCTATGCAAAAGCAGGCACCATAAATGTATTACTATATGTGAAGTATTGTTCTATAGCAAAACAATTATAGTTAGCACAAACTCCCAAAGGTTTTGAACTTTTTGTTACTGGATTGGCCAAAAAGTTCGTTCGAGTTTTTCATGCTATCTGACAGAAAAACTCAAATATAAATAATTTTGTTCAATGTATTTATTTTTGGCCGTGCTGGGCCTTTGCTGTTGGCGGGCTTTCTCCAGCCGAGGCGGCTTCTCTTGCTGCGCAGCCTGGGCTCTCAGCGCGCGGGCTGCAGCAGCCGCCGCCTGTGGGCTCCGCTCCTGTGACTTTCCACCTCCAGGGCACAGGCTCAATGGTTGTGGCACACAGGCTTGGCTGCTCCGAGGCATGTGAGATCTTCCCAGATCAGGGATCGAACCTGTGTCTCCTGCATTGGCAGGTGGATTCTTTACCACTGAGCCCCTAGGGAAGCTCCTCAAACAAACTTTTTAGCCAACCCAATACTTTGCTAGTAAAAACAAGTAACAATTCCAAATATGAAAACTTGGGTCCATATAAATTGATTAAGTTGTGGCTCCTGGTTTGGGTTGATTTTACATACAGGGTAATTAAATAACTAAGTAAAAGTTAAGCTATGGAAAAAAGTATATATTTGCTTCTCTATCTCAGGACAAAACCTAGCAAATTCTATAGCTAGACTATCTTAAGAGACATGCTCAAACATTTTCTGCTTCAACATGTCACCACTGTAAGAAAGCTGGTCTTGGGAGTCTTCTGTGATTTGAGTTCTTACACCAGCAACTTATCATCTCTTTTGCAAATACCAGCTTTAACAGTCTTTCAGCATCATCAAAAGGGCAAGCAGCTCTTCCATGAGGTCCAGAACAGAAAACTGGCACACAGACAGGCAGACAGACACACAAACACACACCTTCCAAAGGTATCCACATTCTATTTTTCTTTTATGTCACTGTTCAGAGTGCTGAAAGTTTCATCCATGGAATTTATTCTGACTGTTGCTAGAAGGCTGAACAACTCAAAACTGATACCTCAACTTCAAAAAGCATTCAATCTATGCTTCTCAATTGATCCAAAATTATTATCTATAATACTGTATGACAGAAGCAAGTAACACTTAAATGTGTAATTATCTCTAAAGTTACTTTGCCACCCAACAGGTAACTCGTTTCCAAAAAAAGGAAAAAAAAGTGACTAACAATAATAAAGAATTTCTGCTAAAAATACCATCCTTAATCAAATAGAGAAGTCAACTAAAGTTAGCTAAAAACTGGAATCAATACCTTTAACTTATTATAAACTAAGTCTACCACTTTCTAGTTATGTTAACTTTGGAAAATTATATGACTTTCTTATACCTTAGTTTCCACATCTACAAAACAGAGTTATAACAGAATCTATATCATAGTGTCATAGCTGATGTGAGGATTAAATGAGATAATTCATGTAGAACACTTAGTACAGTGCCTGGAAGATGGGCCAAAAACAAACTTGATAACTTGTTATTTTATACTACCCAGAACCATTCCATCTTAAGCTAATACTGACAACTGAGGTTGTCTGTTAATTTTTCAGCTCACACCAAAAAAATTAGCTGTCAACTTATTTATCCATGCTTTCAAATTCTTGTAACAGCATCATATCATATGCTAAAGTAACTTTTTGCTGACCTCATTATGGCAACCCACTCCAGTACTCTCTCCTAGAGAATTCCGTGGACAGAGAAGCCTGGTGGGCTGCTGTCCATGGGGTCGCAGAGAGTTGGACACGACTGGAGCGACTTAGCATGCATGCATGCACTAGAGAAGGAAATGGCAACCCACTCCTGTGTTCTTGCCTGGAGAATCCCAGGGACAGAGCAGCCTGGTGGGCTGCGTCTGTGGGGTCACACAGAGCCAGACACGACTGCAGTGACTTAGCAGCAGCAGCAGTGCTATGTTCACTGTCCAGCAGTAGCTAGAAGATTTCTGATTCCTTCTTTTTAAGTAAAATAATTATTTCACTTGGCACTAGAAGGAGGCGTCTGTAGACCGTTTGGAGACACACCTATAAGAAAACTGAGTTATAATGGAAGAGAGTTCTGCTAAGGTTATTGCTTTACACTGGCCAATGAGGTAAATGATTAAAACACGAGAGGAGGAGGAGAGATTAACTGTTATCTCCTGGGCGACAATTTCATTACAAAACAAGGAACCCCTAATGCAAAAGTTCCAGAAGTTGAGCTCTGAATCAGAATGGATATTCCCATAAATGTAATGCTAAAGAATTCTGGGGGAAGGGCTTCAAACTATTGCAAAAAGGACCTTCATCAGGACGGTGGGAGAGTGCATTAAAGATGTTTGTGCAGGAGTACAAGAAAAAGTGAGTTAATAGTTGACTTTCAATTATCTATGAGACATCCATCTAGGAACAAATTAACAATCACTACAGTTCATGGGGTTGCAAAGAGTCGGACACAACTGAGCGTCTACGCACACACACGAACACAAGCTTAGGCATAAACACGTCACGTATCCGCTGTCTTTCACATTAAAGCAGGGATGGCAGGAATCCCTTCTCTACTTAACTATTTCATATTTTAAATATATTTTCCTCCTTTATGTATGCTCAGTCACTCAGTCGTATCTGACTCTTTATGGCCGCATGGAGTGTAGCCCGCCAGGACCCTCCCTCTGTCTGTGGGGATTCTCCAGGCAAAAACCCTAAGGTGGGGGGCAGTGCCCTCCTCCATGGGATCTTCCCAACCCAGAGATCGAACCCAGGTCTCCCACACTGCAGGTGTATTCTTTACCATCTGAGCTACCAGAGAGGCCCTTTCTGCCTTTAAAGCAATAAAATTACCAAATAGCATATATACTGGAAACAATACACACATACATATATATATTGGGTTGACAAAAAAAGTTCATCCAGGGTTTTTGTTACAGCTTTCAAAAATCCAAACAAAGCTTTTGGCCAACTCAATATATACTATTTGGTAATTTTATTGCTTTAAAGGAGGAAATGGCACACACACACACACAGACACACACAGACACACACACAGACACACACACACACACACACACACACACAGACACACACAGACACACACACACACACACAGACACACACACAGACACACACACAGACACACACAGACACACACACACACACACACACACACACACACACACACAGCCAAAAAATTCATTCGGGTTTTTCGAATGACATAATGAAAAAACCTGA
Source organism: Cervus canadensis (assembly GCF_019320065.1). Classification (NCBI taxonomy): domain Eukaryota; kingdom Metazoa; phylum Chordata; class Mammalia; order Artiodactyla; family Cervidae; genus Cervus; species Cervus canadensis. Next base: position 1,342,507 of record NC_057387.1, read on the forward strand.
ATGAATTTTTCAGCCAACCCAATGCACATATGTGTGCGTGTACTGTTTTTGTTATTCAGTCACTAAGTTGTGTCTGACTCTTCGCAACCCCACGGACTGCAGCACACCAGGGTTCCCTGTCCTTCACCATCTCCTAAAGTTTGCTCAAACTTATATCCATTGAATTAAAGATGCTATCCAACCATCTCATCCTGTTGCCCCCTTCTCCTCCTGCCTTCAATCTTCCTCAGCATCAGGGTCTTTCCAATGAATCAGCTCTTCACATCAGGTGGCCAAAGTATTGGAGCTTCAGCATCAGTCGTTTCAAAGAATATTCAGGGTTGATTTTCTTTTAGGGTTGACTGGTTTGATTTCCTTGCAGCCCAGGGACTCTCAAGAGTCTTCACCACACCCCGATTTGAAAGCATCAATTCTTTGGCACTCAGCCTTCTTTATGGTACAACTCTCACATCTGTACATTTACTGGAAAAACCATAGCTTTGACTATATGAACCTTGGTTGGCAAAGTGATGTCTCTGCTTTTTAATACACTGTCTAGGTTTGTCATAGCTTTCCTTCCAAAGAGCAAGCGTCCTTTAATTTCACAGCTGCAGTCATTGTCCTCAGTGATTCTGGAGCCCAAAAAAATAGTATCTGCTTATTCTTTCCATTGTTTCCCCATCTATTTGCCATGAAATGATGGGACTGGATGTAGTTTTTGGAATGTTGAATTTTAAGCCGGCTTTTTCACTCTCCTCTTTCACCTTCAAAAAGCTCTTTAGTATACATGTATACAAACACTCCTATGTTACTTCTAAACCATGGCCAGTATTCAACTCTACCACTTTCCCTAACACATAAATTTCTCCACTATTCTACCTAAAGCACAGCTTTTCTAATTCATCCTTCCATTTTATGTATTTCCATCTTGAACAATGTCCTGTCTTTATAGCTGAGGCTCTTAATCAGGGTTCACATGTTTATACTCTTATCCTCAAGCCAATTGCCTGTTCATATCCTTTGACCACTTTTCTGTCGAGATGTCTGCCATTTATTGTTGACATCTAACAATACTTAAGGGGTTTCCCTGGTGGCTCAGCCGGAAAAGAATCTGCCTGCAGTGTGGGAGACCTGGGTTCATTCCCTGGATTGGGAAGATCCCCTGGAGAAGGGAAAGGCTACCCACTCCAGTATTCTGGCCTGGAGAATTCCAGGGACTGTACACAAGTCCATGGGGTCAGACAGAGTCGGACACGACTGAGCAACTTTCACTTTCACTTTTCAACAATACTTAATACATTAACAAAAATCAACTGTCATTCCTATATGTTACAAATATTTGTATATTTTTTTTTCAAATATTTGTATATTAAGTTACATAAATATAATTTTTTATAGAGTCTTTTGACAGGAAGAAACTTAAAATACATAGTTAAATCTATTGATCTTTTCCTTGTATGGCATCTGAGTTGTGTGTCATGTCAAAAACCTTGACATGTCTAAAATTAAATAAACTGACAGGAAACTTTCATGTCTGCATTAAAGTGATCACTTTTCAAAGCTTATTGTTGTTCAAGGGGCTATGTATTCTGCTTTGAGCATTCCCAGCACCTTCTAGAATTAAAAAAAAGAAGGGGGTAGGCAGAGATGAGAGTCTCAACTGTGACTACGATACCAATACATAGCCATTAAGTCACCACAGCTTACTGTCTATGCACAAAGTGCACACATATATTACACCTGAATTGCATCTGTGGACGGCACTTTATTAGATCATCTCTTTAAGTCTGGCTTCCCAGGTGGCTCAGTGGTAAAGAATCTGCCTACCAATGAAGGAGACATGGGTTCAATCCCTGGGTGAGAGATTCCCTGGAGGAGGAAATGCCAACCCACTCCACTATTCCTGCCAGGAAAACCCCATGGACAGAGGAGCCTGGTAGGCTACAGTCCATGAAGTTGCACAGTGGGGCAAAACTGAGTGACTGAACATGCATGCATTTATTCTGTCAAAACAATGGAAACTATATAAGATAAACATCATTTATTCTGAGAGTTAACTATGCCTTAACAGCATGGTACACAAGAATACCACAGGGAGTTGAGATCCACAAACAATACAAACTTCAACTTTCTCCCTAAATAAAACAGCTTTTAAATAGCCTATTTAACCTAGTGTCTCTTTCTATCAGGGGCAAACACTTAAAAACAGGAATGGGAAGCCTAGAGAACAAAAATTTTCAGGATGTGCCCAGCACTGTTCAGGGCAAAATACATCCTAACCAGCAGGGAAAGTACGTCCTGACTATTAGCATAATTATTTTCTTAGCCTTGACCAAAAAAAAAGTCATTAAGCAACTCTTCTGACTGCAATTTGTAAAACGAGGCAATGTACTGCTGAATGATCAAGAATTTTCGTACACTTTGCAATTATATTTCTCATAACAGGTTTATAGATTAACACAAACAGGCATTGTTTCTATTTCTGTCTATCCTGTATTTGCTCATCAAGAATCAGTTCTTTTGAACTCAATTACCCATAAGAATGGTAACGAAATCAAGTTTCCGAGAACCAGGCTGCCAATGAGCCTGCCATATAGTATTAACCTTTGAGGAGCTGCCTGGGCAGCCAAGGTCTCCCTGAACAAAACTCTCCTTCAATTTCAACCCCAGTGCATGTGTATTCTGAAAAGACTCAATAACCGACACTGTGCCTGTAACTCTGTACTAATGTGAACAAAACAGGCCTCCTGTCCTCACAGAGCTTATAATCTATACAAAATTGAGAGAAAGAATACTTGTGGAAGATTGCCTAAAGGATATGCAACATTTCCATCCTTCTAATTATTATAAAATCTCTGCCACACTGTTTTGAATCATCCTCATCTCCCCACCACAAATGATCACGCATCTGGGCCTATAGAGGGGCCTTGTGAAGTTTCTTGGTGCATGCACAGTAGGTCTACCATGAGGCCACTGCTCATCTTATTACATGGGGTCCTGCTTACAAGGCCTCTGAGGAGTAACTTCCTTCTGATCTTAAGTGTCAGAAACTACAATTTTTTAAAACAAAGTTTGTTTGCTTTCAAATATTATGAACATAGAGATTTTTTTTTTTTGCACCACCTACAATGAAGCTTAGAGAAATATCTGTGAAAACAAATATTAGGTTTTTATATTAGAATTTTTATTTTATATTTTTATTTTGCATTTCTTGCTACAGTTCATAAACCTCTACAAACTACTTTAAGCTTTGGGGTGAGCAAAAAAGCAACAAATGGATGAAGCTTGCAGTAATGCACCATATGGAAAATGTTCTTTTTAAATTTAGTGCAACAGAAAACATGAGAAGTCAAGGGAGTGGAAGGATTTCAAGAGTATGATACACAGATTTAAAAAAATAAAAACCAGACAATGCTCAGTTAACTGGGGAAATCAGAAAAGGAAAATTAAGGGGAGCAGAAGAAAGATCAGAGAATATCCCCAATAATTTTTTTTATTTATACAAATTAGAACAATGGCAGTTAAAAATGGCTTTGTGTAAACTTGAACTTATTGTAAATCTAAAGTTACATATAATATTTAGAAATATTATTTCACAGGTTATCGCTCAAAACAGTAAAAGCAAAAGTCATAATTGACACAGAAAACATAAAAATTACTTGATAAAAATGACCAAAAGGGAAAAACAGACTGTTATTATAACCCGTGTCTTATCTGAGCTCTTCTCCCTACCCCCAAATATGAGGAAAAACCCTATGCATTGCAACAATCTGCGTCTACTGACCCCTCAGCTTTCCAATTACTTGGCATAATCTAGGCAGGTGTTTAAACTCCACAAGATGCATGATCATGATTTTGCTAGACAGCCTCTTTCTTCAAGGTCACTGTCATCTTTCCTAGCCACCAAGTGACTCTACAATGATATCACTGCTGTATGTCATCCAGGGTTCACACATAACACTGTTGAGCCATTTCCATTCATTAGTTAAATTACCCTCCTTCCATCGTCAGCTTCCTGAAATTCCCTGTTCCTCACACCCAGAAAATTCCAAGCCTGGGAGCTTCGATCCCAGTTCAGTCTAGCACTGGGATGCTTTTAGGTCCTATCAGTACCAAGGTCATGCTGCACTGTGTGCTAAATCACTTCAGTTGTGGCTGACTCTGTGCAACCCTATGGACTGTAGCCCGTCAGCCTCCTCAGTCCATGGGATTCTCCAGGCAAGAATACTGGAGTGGATTGACATTTGTCTCTCCGGGGGATCTTCCCAACACAGGGATCGAACCAGTGTCTCTTACGTCTAACCTGCACTGGCAGGCAGGTTCTTTACCACTAGTGCCAGGTGGGACCAAGTTCATAGGGAGTAAATACATTCCTAGACTTTCCAACTTGAAGTTCTTTCCAATTCTTCTTCATCCTAAACGTCTGATTAAAAATCAAAACTTCTTCAGAACAGCAGAGTAAAAAATTAGGCTCACCCTAATTCCCCTCTACTAAAAGAAACATTCTTGTGCAGTGCAAGGCATAGCTCTGCTCTCCAGGACCACAATGAGAGCTGACCTGCAACTATCCCCTCTTAATGAATGAACAGCTAACAGACAGTTGCCAATAAAGGATATGACTACTAAGTGGGTACATACATGTAGAACTTAAGGTTATCCGGCAGGGGTCAATGAGAGAGCACATAGAATATATGCAGATGCTTTTGCTGGTCATTTCTTATTCTTTCAAAAATGCACTATTTCTTTTAAACTACGGTTCGTCTGCACACCAGTTGATTCCAGATAAATAAGACTTGGTTGTTGCTGAAGCACTGCTAAGTGGATGGGAAATTAGCAACAGATCCAGGGGAAGGAGGGTAAATGCTACTAGCCACAAGGAAGAGAACCTTGGCACACCTGATGCTCCATGAAGGCAAACATATGATTATTACAATCACAAACCTGGCAAACGGCACAATGCCACAAACTTTAGGCATTCAACAAATACCTGCTATGAATAAACTTGTTAAATAGATAATTCTGTAAAGCACTACAAGGAGGCTAAATAACTAGCCCACCAGCCCACAGTCAGCACGTGGCAAAGCCAGGATTCAAACCCACATCTGTTTGGTTCCAGAACTGAAGCTTGTTTCACTTCATATGCTTCCTTGGTAAGGAGACGGATTCGGCAAGGCTCTCTGGCAGAGTACTCAAAACCATAGATATGCTTCTCTTCCTAGAAAGTAAATTTTACTCAAAAGTTGAACAATTTATAATATTTGATATATAAAACAAATTATCAACATATTATAAAAGAAAACAAAGTATTCATAGATATAAATTTTAAAGTATTAGAGGCCACCACAGTTTTTTCTTTTGTGTGATACAGCCCCAGGCTCTCTCAGAAATCAAGTTCATTCTCCTCTGCTATTAGATACATTGCTAGAAGAAAATCTGAGAATCAAAAAAAAAAAAAAATCATTCAGTAAATATTTGTTGAACACCAAATACATAGCAAGCATGTGCTACAACAGTCAATCCTAAAGGAACCTGACCCTGAAAATTCACTGGAAGGACTGATGCTGAAGCTCCAATACTTTGGCCGCCTGCCTCACTGGAGAAGACCCTGATGCTGGGAAAGACTGAAGGCAAAAGAAGAAGGCGGCGGCAGAGGACGAGATGGGAGCAAATAAATTCCTAGACTTTCCAACTTGTATTTCTTTCCAGTTCTTCTTCATCCTAAACATTTGATTAAAAATCAAAATTTCTTCAGAACAGGCAGAGTAAAAAATTAGGCTCACCCTAATTCCCCTCTACTAAAAGAAACATTTTTGCCCAGCCCAAGGCATGGCTCAATCGAAACGCTGATTCACATGAATTGAAGCAAATGCCAGGAGACAGTGAACAACAGAGGAGCCTAGCATGCTGCAGTCCATGGGGTCGCAAGGAGTCAGACACAAACTGATCAGCAACAACAAACCTGTTAAATGCCTAGGGTAAAACAGTCCCTGACAGCACAGAGCTTAAGTTATTATAAAAAAGAGAAACAAGTTGACCAACAATTAAAAGTGGTAAGTAAGATGCCAGAATAGTATCTATAGAAACAGGGAAAGATAGCTAACTCATATAATGGGGGATACTAGGGAGGCTGAGGAAGAATGCTTAAGTGTTCCCAAGGCATGACCCCAGCTCTCCTCTCAGCCCTAAACTGCTATTCAAAAGAGGTACAGGAATTAATTGTGTGTGGGGGGGAGGGGGGTACTCACAAAAAGAGAATATTTAAGAAGTTATAAATTTTCATGAAAGGGTCAGAACTACAGCAATACAAGAGTAAGAAGTCACTGCTTTACATTTGGAAAATATACAGAAAAATTAAAATGTTTGACTTATAGCAAAAATATAAAAATTAAAACAATGTTTCGTTTATCAATACATCAAAAATTTTAAAGACACTGTGGGGAAATTGATACTATTAAATACTACAGATAAAATATGTACTATAGATAAAAACACAGAATGGTACCTCTCTCAAGGACAATCTGACAACACGAACAAAATTTTTAAACATAATTTTTTTAATGCTACAATTCTATTCCTAAGAATTTATCTTAAAAAAAAAAACACTATAGATGCATGCTTATAACATAGTTACAGAAAAAATTTAACATACATCCAAAAGAAACAAGTAAATAGGCTGGTGCATCAATAAAATAATATACACCCACTAAAAAGGATTAGGTAAGGTATGGAAGAATATTTGTAAAAAAAAAAATTATTAGGTAAAAGGACAGGTTAGGTTAGTTTTTGAAGAACTGAAAGCTGCAGACATGTCAATATTTTCCAGTTTCATAAGACAAGGTGAAAATTGCCCCACTACTGACTTCAATGGGTCTCTCTGATTAACCTAAGATCACTCATCCTTGATCAGTTACAGCTACCCTGAATAACAATTCAACAATCAGTTTATTGTTTGTTATTTATGCCACTAGAAGTTACTCAACTAAATGAAGTTCAAAGATCTTTAAAAAAAGGTGGGGGAGTTAGCCTTGAAATTACCCAGTGCTTAGTTGCTCAGCTCAGTTCAGTCGCTCAGTCGTGTCCAACTCTTTGTGACACCATGAACTACAACCTATCAGACTCTTCCGTCCATGGGATTCTCCAGGCAAGAACACTGGAGTAGGTTTGCCATTTCCTTCTCCAGGGGAACTTCCCAACCCAGAGATCAAACCCAGGTCTCCCGAATGGCAGGCGGATTCTTTACTATCTGAGATACCAGAGAAGCCCTGAAATTACCCAGTGGTTGTACTTAACAAATAAAAAGGTCTATTTACCTGGGTAAACCTAAAATAGGATGACATGTTTAAAAGAAAAACAAAAAAAGCAGGATGCACACTGACTCCTTTTTGAATTATGTACACACATATACGTAGGGAAGGAAATGGCAAACCACTCCTATATTCGTAAGTGGCAAATCCCTTGGACAGAGGACCCTGGCAGGCTACAGTCCCCAGGACTGCAAAAGAATTGGACACAGCTCGGCAACTAAACAACAGCCACACAAACACAAGGGGCAGGCACACCTGAGGTAGGAGAGTGGATGTGGATACACCGTGCATCTAATCAGGGTATGCAGGTGTGTGCGCGCACACACGAGAACACCGCAGGACAGGGGCTCACTCGCTGACCCAGCCCCACACTGGGTCCACAGCAGGACAGCACCGTTCAGACGTGCTTCCAGCACCACCGACTGGCGACGGTGCTGACACCACACTCCAGTTCTCTCAAGTTACACCATGGCTTCTTCCAGCAACACTCATAAAACGGTTAATTTGTCTTCCCAGGCTTTAGTGATGTTTACAATGTCTCTCATGACAGGAGAGGATTTTCACCAATTCCTTTCTAACTAACAGTGATTGACAGATGAATTAACATATACTCCAGTCTGCCAAAGCAGCCTTCTTGGCTGACGGCATGAAGACGCACATAGAGGGCAATGACTATGCACTGTAAAGAAAAATGTTTCGCACACAAACACTGTACCAATAAACAGGATGATACGGGGAAGGATTAAACATGGTATATGTGATAGGGAATATCATACTATTAAATGACTAACTTCTCATGAGAAACAATAATCAACTGTCTTGTTCCTTCAGCTGAAAGCTGGCTTAGTTACAGCTTCGTGGGGGAAGGGGAGTGATGAACAAATTCCCGGCACTTGCCAGCATATCAATTTTAAGTCACAACTCACTGGCGAAACATTCAAATATTTTAAATACATGTTCTGATTTCCTAATCTAGCCAACAGAAGAATATAAATGATACCCCAGATGAAAATTATCTGGATGTTAACATCTGCAAGTAGCTTCAGTTTTAAAGTATAATTTCAAAATGTTCAAGCTTTACAGACCACCGGAATCAACAATCTACATACAGACAGCTTCAAAATATTTTTATAATCAACAACTGGAGATGCCTGAAAGCTAGGTTAACATTGGATCTGCTGATCAATTGTCCATCTCCCCAAACTGCAAGATAGAGATAAACGCACCATTGATTCTAGACCACACAATCTGGAACTGGGAACTGCAAGAGCACTAAGGATAAACTCAAAACTAATAGCTGCTAAACACTTCATCATTCAATTTGACTGGAAGCAGAAGTTAATGGTTTATGCTCTTAATTGCATCCAAAATAGGTCAGAGACCTAGGTGTACCACTCAGCCTCTTTACAGCTTTCCTACCTGAGAGATGATGAGGATGAATGACAACTAAACACACTCCATGGGGTCCCTGTGAAGATTAATGGGAAAATGCATGTAAAGCTTAGTAACTAGCGCTGGTTTCAAAAATTACATATATATTGCTTCCTTTGCTTATAACATTTTCAACCCCACTTCCTACTCCCAGACTTGAACTGATAACTTGCAGTCACCCTTCATGTCTCAAGTGTAAACACTGTTTCCTCAGGAAGACCTTCCTAAATCCTCTCGTCCTGATCAGGTGTCCCTATCTTAATGTCCTTATCTTATTCAGAGTATTCTGAATCTCCCCTATTTTACTCAATTAACTGTAAACAGTGTTATTTAATGTATGACTTGCCCAACAGGCTGTAAGATTTCAGAGGACAGGAGCAGTATTTGTCTTATTTACTACTTTCTCCAGCGCTACATGCATGGCAAAGGAACAGAACAAAAGTCTATATTTACTGAATTATATGAATGCAGAAGGACCAGTCTGATTTACGGTTAATTATTATTTTTTTTTGTTTTTATATTTTTTCTCATGCATTTTATTTATTTTTCTTTTGAATTTTTTAAATTTCCATTTTATTTATTTTTTTTTCCCCAATGCTGATTCATGTCAATGTATGGCAAAAACCCACTACAATACTGTAAAGTAATTAGCCTCCAACTAATAAAAATGATTGGTTAATTACAATCCACCTCACGCTCACAAGAATTATTACAGTTCCTGATAAGCTTACCGTCGTTCATTCACATTCTAGAAAGATGTTTCAAGTTTAAAATCTAAATACTACATTTTCAGACTCCCCATATATTTTAGCTCTGCTGCTGAGATAGGATCGAGCCTACCATGTTCTATATTCTTTATATGTTTCTTAAAATGGTATTCAATTGAAAGCCAAAGTATCTGTCGTGTTTAGTGGTCTTCACCAAAAAAGATGCTTTTGAAGAATTCCACAGCTTAAAAAGAAAAACAAAATATGAAAATAAAACACAATTTGTCAATTTAGAACCTTATGGGCCAGAAAAGTTAAGAGATTTGTTCAATACCATAAAGCCAGATAGTGCTACAAACAGAGTAAGGATCCAAGTTTCCTAGTTCTCTGTCTTTCCACTATGAAGACTTTACGGTCCACTGAGAACCACAATTCAAAATATTCTAAGCAACAATCTAGAAATGCAACAAATTCAAAATAACTGAATTATTTTTTACAAACTTTTAAAAACTATGGCTCACCAGACCTCTGCTTTTTTAGAAACTCGGAAGGTAAGGTCTGGGCTTCTTCATGCTGAAAAATGGGCAAGTCCTATCCCAGCAAAGATTCAGTTCAGTTACTCAGTCGTGTCTGACTCATTTCGACCCCATGGACTGCAGGACACCAGGCTTCCCTGTCCATCACCAACTCCTGGAGCTTGCTCAAACTGACACCAGTGATGCTATCCAACCATCTTATCTTCTCATCCCCTTCTCCTCCTGCCTTCAATCTTTCCCAGCATCAGGGTCTTTTCTAATGAGTCAGTTCTTCACATCAGGTTATCAAAGTATTGCAAAGATTGAGAACCTCTAATTTAATCAATCAAGCATCATTTGCTAACTGTCGACTCTGTCCCTAGCAGTGTGTTCCTTCTCTCAAGGCTTCTTAGGAAGAGACAAGATTTACTTATATAACTCAATTAGTGAAGAAAATAAGACTGTGTATAATGAAGTGCTAAATTAGCTAAATGAACACAAATTAAGTGCTAAATTCAGACAAAGCAGGACAGAAGCGTGGGCGTAGAGACAGAATAACAGATAGGTCTGCATGATAAATAAGGATAGCCAGTTTCAAACAGCGCACCAGCAGGAGGTCTAAGACCCTATGAAGGGTCTATAGCGTCACTCTGGGGAGCAAAGGCAGATGTCTTCCCTGCCCCTGCGCCTTCCTCAATCAGAAGAGCTCCACTCTTAACCTTTTAACATTAAGCTTCTGTCCAAAATTCATTTTGAAAATGATTCCAATGGCCTTTTGTTTGAAAACTCTTATTTACAAATGCAAATAAAGGAAAAAAAATCCGTGGTGAAGGAATCTGTCCCAGTCACAAAGCTAATTAGTGATCTAGAGCCCAGGTCTCCCAACCTTCAATGCTGTTTTCACTGAACCACACGACATACCACAACATTCCAAGGAAGGGGGCAGCATAGCCTGTGACCAAGAGTTCTCAGAGCACCCCAAACACAGGACTGGCCCAGACAGTGGGCGTCCTTTCAGGTCAGGGGACAGAACTGCGACGGGCGAGAGAGAGTCCACACTTCAAAACAAATAAAGCCACCTTCCCAGAACAGCTCTTCAAGACAAAGTTTTAAGGTGATTTTTTAAAAATTAAAACCCGTTAAAAGAAACACTGTTGGTGGTGGGCCTATAAAGGGACATAAAGGGCGATAGGAATGAGTTTGAGCAAGCTCCGGGAGTTGGTGATGGACAGGGAAGCCTGACGTGCTGCAGCCCATGGGGTCACAAAGAGTTGGACAGGCCTGAGCAACTGAACTGACTATAAAGGGAACTTTCCATCGGAATTATTGAGTCATGCTCTTTAAGGAAGTAGTAAAAGATAAGAATGTATAGGCAGGGGTAGGGGCGAGATAACAGAATGCCTTGAAATCAAGGACAAGTTTATGTTTGCTACAATGCAAAATACCTCCACTATATAGCTTTCGAAAGAGTATTAGAGGAGTACCTCCTTTTCCCAAGGTGCTGGTTACACATGGAAATGTACAACCTGAAGTATGGTGTCCCACAGAATCAATTTAAAAGCTCCCTCTCTACAGCAGCACAAATAATAATAATTGCTAAATTTACTCTTGTGCTAATGTAAGAAAAACTATTACAGAACTTTAAAAATGCTTCTGCTATCAATTTGTAACTCCCCACAGCATCTCTGTAACATTGGTATTATCACCATCTTATTATTGAAACCACTACAAAAGCCAGTGGCAAAGGCAAAATGAGATGCCTAGAATTTACCATGCTGAGACTTAATGCTCAGTCCACACACAGTGGCATGAACATAAATCTCAAATCCTATTATTTGTATGGGTTCCCTGGTGGCTCAGATAGTAAAGAGTCTGCCTGAAATGCGGGAGACCGGGGTTCGATTCTTCGATCAGGAAGATATCCCTGGAGAAGGAAATGACAACCCACTCCAGTCTTCTTGCCTGGAAATCCCATGGACAGAGGAGCCCCAGTTCATGGGGTCGCAAAGGGTTGGACACGACTGAGCAACTCACACACATACACACAATCTAGCTCAGTAACACTTTGTTGATTTTCACAATAAACGTGTAACCCCATGAAAACCACCCAATCTTATCTCAAATGACATGTCTAAAATTGCATTCATTGCCTAGTCCCCCAAATGGTTCTCTCTTCCAACTTCCCTACTTCTGCTCACTCACAGCACTGCTTTTGATACTCTAAGCTCAAAACACCGGTATCCCCTTTGACTCTAATTACCTGCCTTTAAACACTTTAAATTAAGAACTTTGATTATGGCTCAGGACAGAACAAAAAAATTCAATGACTCCTACTGCCAAGCAAGTGAAATCCAAACTCCTACACCATCAGCGCCTGACATGCAGAGCTCTCCAGAAAAGAATCCTGGCGGCCTTCTATCACTTTGCATTGTGCAGCCTCAGTAAGCACCAGCCTGGAAGTCCTGCTAGTCCCCAAACACGCTTACTGCTTATTAAGCACGTGACCTTGGGAAAGACATTTAGTCTGAGCTTTATTTTACTCAACTGTAAAATGGGTATAATAATTCTTGCCTGAAAGGAGCAAACAAGTTAATGAAAATAAGAGTACCACTATAAATTTTAAGGTACTATAAAAATATAGACAGGATCATTATGCTATGATTAACAGTAATTTTATCTATACCTGCTTTGCTCCAGAAAGGATATAAGGTAGACCACACAAAACACAAAATAACAAGAGTTTAAAGGTGGAAGCAATAAAAAAAATGCAAAACAAAAGGTAAGGACCTAAAATGGAACTGGGAATGAGGCTAAGAAAAATGGATATTATAATTGCCTATCTAAGTTTTCAGGTTGATAATGTGGTCCAAACCGTGTAGTTTGATTTGAAAAGGAAATAAAGGCAATTAGTTCAGTGTCCCAAAGACTAAAAACAAAATCATTGGTCAGAAATAAAAAAGTTCTTACTGTAAAGACCGGCAAGAATTTCTCCCAAAGGTCCTTATTCTGTGCAGAGTAACTTAACAACATTCTCAACATCCTATGAATTATATTTTCATTACATCACTATTAGACTGAAAGCCTTTTGATGTACAGTAATTTTCTTATTATATACTGTTTGTATCTCCCTGGTGGCTCAGCAGTAAAGAATCTGCCTGCCAATGCAGGAGACCCAGGTTCAATCTCTGGGTGGGGAGGATCTCCTGGAGAAGGAAATGGCAACCCACTCCAGTATTCTTGCCTGGGAAACCCCATGAACAGAGGAGCCTGGTGAGCTATAGTCCAAGGGGTCGCAAAAGAGTCAGACATGACTTAGCAACTAAACAACAACAATCTCCATAGCTTAATTAGTCAAAAACCACACCCCCCTGACTTTTACATACTGGTTTCCATGGACCCAAATCCCTCCCTTCCTATTTCAAACCATCCTGCACACCACCGTGTTAATCCCAGAACGCTGCTTTTATCACAGGATTCCTTACATGGAAAAACTCCAACAGCCTCCCTGCACATAGAATAACCTCATTCTTTACATTTACAGCACAATCTTGAACACAACCGCCTCTGCAATATCTTGTCTTCCCATTCCTCTAAATTCTTTTCACCCTTTTAAATGTGGCTTAAAAATCTCACCTACTACAAGTCTTCTCTGACTAGCAGCAATGTGGTGGAGAGAGAGATGAGGCAGGGAGAGGAGAAGACTTATATGAAGCCTGAAGTCTTCATTACTCAACAGTTAAGAGACTGTGGGCAAGTCACTAAACCACCACTCTCTGTGAGAATAGTCTCATCTATAAAGGTTTTAAGATAGACTGTACCTAAACTATCTTCCAGCTTTAAACATTCTAGGATGCTTTGGTTCCTACAAATTTGGACAGACCTGATCTCTACTCTGACCGTTATTATCTATTATATATTTTAATATGTAACTACAACCATCCCCTGCTATCCACAGGTGATTGGTTCCAGAATCTTCACAGATACCAAAACCCAGGGGTGCACGACGTTTCCATCTAACTTATGCACATCCTCATATACTTTAAATCATCTCTAGATTACTTACAGTACCTAATACAGTGTAAATGCTAAGTAAATAGTTGCCAGGATGCAACAAATTTAAGCTTTGCTTTTTGGAACTTGCTGGAATATTTCTTTCCATTATTTTCATTCTGCAGTTGGCTGAATTAACGGATGTCAAACTCACCAATATAGAGGACTGACCGTAGATACATTGCTTTAAAAATTTCCCTGCTAAGTATAAACTCCACAGGAGAGTCCTACATTCCCTTGTTAGCCTCAAAGACAAGTGGCATAGGGACCTGGTACAAAGCAGCAGATATTTTTGTAAGCTTAGAAATGTTTAAATAATTATTTTTAAAAGACTGATTAAAATATATTTGCCTACTGAAGCATTAATCAGCCAAAAAAAAAAAGGCAGTTTTAACACTAAGCAGACTATTTTAAAAAGTATACTAAAGTAAGAAAATAGTTAAGTCACTTTTCTCTAAAATATATATTCATTCTGCAGGCTACAAAGCTAGTCAGTACAACTTGAGGTGACCACATGTTAAAAATAATTGAGCTGTTTAACATACGCAACATAATGTTCACTTCCTAGCCATTCCTGTTTGCATCTTCTACTGTAAACAAAAGCTCACCAGTCCAAAAAAAAAAAAAAGGCCTATCATAATTTTTATTATTTTACTGATTTAATAATTAACTTTACATGCTAGAGCTGTAATTCCAACATAAAAACCAATAAAGTTACATAGAGAATTATGAAATAGAACAAGTGACAAATTAAATTGTACTTGCAATGACTTTCAATATCACAGGCTGAGTAAAGCTATTACCAACACTCACAGTGAACTAAGTTTTGTGCTTCACACTGTCATTCAAAAAATTAATTATTATGTATTCTCTTCTAAATGAGTATCTAGTTTCCTGTATAGTATTTAAAAAAAAAAAACCTGTTAAATCTAGGGGTTTGCTGATTCTTCTTTTGCTGATTGCTAGGTCTGTCTATAAAATCTAGGCAACACTGAAAACTTGAGTATTTGCTTAACTGGGGAAAAAAATTTTAAAACGAAAAACAAAAGCGTTTTTATCAGTGATTAAATACAAATAAGATATCTTATCAATGCTCAGTAAATTAATATCCCGCAGTAAAAACTACATGTATTATACATAAAGAGCTTCCTCAAATCAGAGGTTCTGATACTCAAGACAATTCTCATATTCCAAATTCTAAATATACTGTACATGGATCAGTAAGTCAAGCACTGGCTCCACTCACGCTATTTTTGTTTCCGTTGCTACTACTGCTAAAAGAGTTTATAGGGCTCATTGCCAGTTTAGAGCATAGTTAGAAGTATTTCAGTACCAAATAAAAGCAATTAATTCCTAAGAAGAAATATAAATCTAAAGTAAACATAAAGTATCCAAGTATCTTTACAAAACACCAGCAGTGTGCAAAAATATTTGGCAAAAGAAGATGGATAAGTAATCTGTGAACCATAAGTATTACCTCTTTCAAAATTGATTCCACTCAAAAAGACATTTTTAAGTAACACAATCAAGATAAGAATTAAGGAAAATTCTGGTCCAAAGAGTTTCCTATAAAGAGGAAAATGAGGAAAGAACTCATTCAGGAGGGATATAGAAACTCAAATAAGGCAAATGCATAGCAATCAAATCTACACTCTAATGCTAATATTAGATTTCCTTGAAGAAATAAGTCATAAACATGTTTGCTCAGACATTTAACATTACAGGAGACAACAGAAACATGGGTGACCAAAAAGGGACAAGTTTTGCCTGTGATTTGCTCTGTTCTGTAAACAATAATTGTTTGAATATTCCCAAACACAATCATTTCCACTAGGAAAACACATTCCTGCTTAAAATCAGGCTTCCTAGTAAGTCTTTACTAATTACAAAAACTGTAACTGAACCAACACTGACAGTCACACACCAGCATTTTAAAAGAAAGTTAATTTTAATGGGGCTTGAAAGAAGACTAAAGCTGTGGGCTTCCAACATTAAAAAAATAACTGATAACATTAAGGGAATCACTACTACATTATAGTCCTCCTAGTACAAAGGGACGGACGTTAATGAAAGTGAGAGACCAATTTTAAAAACACAACTTAAACATACAAACCCACACCTAAACTCAAGATCAAGCAATACAAATTCAAGAAACTTTGTTTCATTCTTAATGGAAAATACTTATGAAAGGCAACATTCAAATTTCCAGTTATGTCACTTTAGAACCACCTGCTTAAGATATACAAGGCTCCTTTAAACATCTCTGGTGGCTTTATAAGAGCAATTTAACATTCTGAACCCTAAACTTATTCCAAGATCCACCGACCAGATGAATAGCAGATTAACAATTACTTCAACCTATGTACTAATGAAACACATTTTATTTCTTCTTCTTTATATTGCTTATCAAAGCAGAGAATAATAAATCTAAAATATGGCAGAATACTATACCACTCAAACTTGAATAATAGTCACTGTTTTTTCCTTGATGACTGGGATTTTTGACAACGACAAAATGAAAGGAATTAGAAATTAGTTTGGGGGTCAAGGTTAAAAATTACTTGAACAGTAATGCCTTGGAAGAACCATCCTCTTAGAAATTAAAATATTTCGTCAGTTGTCACATAAATTTTCAAGATCTAAATTCAAAAGTACCATTATAATTACTAGAGGGGGTAAGAAAGAAGTCACAATGGCTTTTCTGAAAACTTGTGGGAAGCCACCTGACAGATGCAAAAGGACAGAAGCAGGTCATAAACCTGCGCAGGCCCAACAGTAACCTGGATACTCTGTGACTCTCGTCTCACACGGACAGAGTCAGGAATAAATCACAAGTCCACCACATTCCCAGGATATTTTAATCATCACTTGAAGATAAACTAGTTAAAAATAAGATGGAAAATGTCTGACAGGAAAATGTAATAGGTCAAAAATCATTTGTGCATTCATACCTCACAGTGAAACAATTTTAAAAATCACTAATCAGTCAAAATAAAATGCACAAACTTGTCCAGACTAAATTTAAGACAATCCAAAAAGAATTCTGAAATTTAAAAAAAAAAAAAAACTGTTTGCAAAACACAAAAGCAAAGCTTTACTGTAAGTATTTTAAACACTATAATTTCAACCTAACAGAATATACAGCCCTCATCCTCTTCAAGTTCACGCTACTCATTGTAACAGGTTCCAAGCCAAATATGATCTCTCCTTTATCCTGAGCAATGCTCTGAAGAAACTATATCAAGAAATATAGCTTCTTACTAGAGTTTGGGGGATTACTAAAAAAACCAATCTAAAACAGGCATGCTTATGGATCATTTCTATGATTATACTTATTTTAAACCATGGTCCCCAACTGAGAATTTTAGGAAGTGAATTTTTACAACAGCATGGGAAGCCAACCAAAATATAAGGCCAGTTAACAATACTCACCTTTTCCTGTATCACAATAACTGTAAGAAAGAAATTTTGTTTGTAAAATGCAACATACATTTTATCATCTTGGATAAAATATTTGCAGCCTCGGTAGTGGTTAAATTGCAGCTATAAAGGAAATTGTCTTGAGATAAATGGTTTCCCTATGAGAAGGTTTCATTGCTACACTTCACCTCAGGACAATAAATCAAATTAACTGCACCTTGTCCTCTGTCCAATGACATCATCAGTTTGACCACATCTTCAGAATTGGGTGCAAAAACATATGCTATTTAAGGCATGAAGTCATTTTACTGTTTTTTGTCCATCCAACCTCATGCTTCAGGTCTCTGAAGCAGTTATTCACCTGAACATTCTAATGAAAGCTACAGATTCTTTTTTCCTGCTGCATTCAGGCCCTGCCTATTGGCAGTAAAAGAAAAAAAAAAAAGTGAGAACTGGTATTTGAAATTGGCTTGCTTTTAGCCCATCAAATCCAGCATTTTGTTTCCAATTAATCTGAAGACTGATGTCTCACAAAATATGTATCTTGCAACTGACCATCAAGTGCATTAACATAATTTCAAAGATTAAACATGTCAGTGTTCAACAACTCTTCTCCGATACTTTACTAGCAGGAGTTAAAAAAAACACCAAAGAGAAGCCACACCATGCTTTTAAAAAACAGGTAAGAACTATACAAAATTAAAAAGACAACTCTACTATGGGAAAGCCCCCAAATCAAAATTATTTCTTTTAAATAGCAAAAGTTAATCTGCCTTTCACAGACCGAATGTTCTAAGCCTACACAAAACATAAAATCAATTCTGACAACTTAAAGATGAAGGGTGGGTGTGCTTGAGAAGGGAATAAGTTTCAAGATCAGGGTAGGCACAATGCCTCAGTTTTATTCCTCTATTTTCACTCATTTAACCCTGACACAAACACTCAAAGAAAATATAACCCCATTTCTGTTTTCAGGAGTGCTACAATTAAAATAAGCAAGTCTATAACAGTGGTACCACAAAATTAATATCAGCTCCATTTTAAATTAGAATGAAGAGGCTGAAAGGGGAATGCAGCATGCTGTTAATTGGAACTTCTAAAATAACTAGCTACTCTACAACTCCTAGAAAACACTACTGCTTTTTTTTTTTTTTTTTTTTCAAATACTGAAGATCTTTACAAAGCCTGAAAGTGTTTAACTTGGGGGTAGAAGTCAAGGGGCAGGGGTGAACTAGCCCGAAAACAAAGTGATTTTATTAAACCAAAATAGGTTTCATTCGCCTCTGAAAATGAGAAAGCATAGATTTTTTTCCTTAGGCCCAATATTATGGCAAACTATAAGAAAGTCTTTTTAAGACAAAACAGAACACGACAGAGTTGATGCTTAGCTAGGAGCTGTTTGAAAGCTGCTAACGCCCCAAGAGGGTTTCTTTTGCCCGTGGAGTAGGGGTAAGCGTACGGAAGTTAGTTTTGGGGTGGGGGGGGGAGTCATTTTGGTTATTAGTAAATAAATCAAGCGGCAGAGAACATGAGGCCTAGGCCACTGCTACAGGAGCCAAGGCCTAGCTCGCTCCCTCTCTTCCCAGCACAGTCTGGGTTTGATCTCAGAGCCCCGTGGATTGCCAAGGAAAAAAAAAAAAAAGAATCATATCGAACCACAAAAGCACATGGGGCGAATGTAAAATATAAACACGGCGTTGGGCTGTGAGTGGCTGTTATTAAAGGTCTGAATTACTAAACATGAGAGGCGGGGAAAGCCAGGCGGCCATTTCAATAATATAAACCTCCCCGAATTAGACATTATTCAAATGAGAGAGGTTCAGCTAACCAGAGCGTAAGAGGACCCAGCACCCAGCAAGAAAACAGGAGCAGAGAACCAGGAAGGGGGATCCCCGCCCCTACCCAACTCCCAACCGGTGGGGGGAAACCAAGAATATTATCAACTTGTCAGCGCAGCCGGTTCTGGGGCAAGGCAGGAGGGCAGCGCTTTCCGTCCGAGTTCCCGGGAGGCCTCCGGGCGCCGCTGCGGCCTGAGGGGGAGAGGCCCCCGAGGGCCCCCGGCCCCGCGGGTCTGGGTCAAGCGCAGAAGCGGGGGGCAGACGGGGTGGGGCAGGGGACCCGGAGCTCAGACCGCGCCAGGCACCTTCATTCGGCTCAACTCTCCCGAGAAACCACGGCCGCCGGGGAACAAGGGGCCTCCCCAGGACCCGCTGGGACCCCTGACCGGTGGCCTGGAGCACATGGGATGGCCTCAGAGAACCTGCTCCTCGGAGGAGAACTTTCCCCAAGGGCCGCTTTCAACCCAGTCCGCCCCCAAGGGGGCGAAGCGCCTACCGGCGCGGACTCCCGAGTCCCTGCGCCCGGAGGCCCCCTCGCAGCGCCCAGGACCGCTCACCCCTACCCATCCACAGCGCAGGCCCGGCTCGGGTCAGGCCACCGTACGGGGGATGAGTGGGGCGCGGCCGGGGCGCCCGGGGCCGTGACCCGCGGGCTCGGCCCCGCTCGGACCCCGGTGCGGCGGCGCGGCGCGGGCCGGGCACTGTCCGCGGGCGCACCCGGGCCGCTCTGCGGGCCGCCCCCCGCGGCCAGCAGCGCGGGGGAGGGGTCGCCCCGGCCCGCGCCGGGGGCAGGACACGTGCGGCGGTCCGGCCGCCGGGGTCCGCTCCGGCCCCGCCGCCTCCCCGGCATTGTGCTCGCCGCCACCTCCGTCTCGCCCTCCACGCCCCCCCACGCCGCGCCCGCCCGGCCCGGGTCGCCCGCCCGCGCCCCGCCGCGCCCCGCCGGCCCAGCAGCTATGAATATGTAAAACGTCTTTATTGTCCTCTCCCTCTGCCCCGGCCCCGCGGCCCCGCCGCGGACCCGCTTGGGTAGGGGCTCGGCGGCTAGGAGGCGGAGGCGGCCGGCGGAGGAGGAGGAGGACGGTGCCGGCGGGCGGGCGAGCCCGCGGCGGGGTGGGCTCGGGGCAGGAGGAGAGCGGCAGATCGCAGCCCCCTTTGCCCCTCGTCTTCCCCCTCCGCCTGGCCGCTCCGAGGCTCTTTCCCCCTCCGCTCGGCGCCCGGCGGGGGCTCCGTGCTCCCTGGCCCCCCATCTCCCCGCCGTTAATTATAATAATCCTGAGTACTAATAAATTATGCTAAGTCGCGGGGGGGCAGCGGGAGCCGGGGTTGAGTATGAATATGAATATGTAAAATGCTGTAATGATTACCTGCTGCTGCTGCCGCCGCGGCTGAACTCTCATCTTGACTCGCTGCTCCTCCGTCCGCCATTTTGAATATTTTAACCAAAATCGCCCGGTCGATAAACCCTCCCTCCCTCCGGCTCCCCTCCCCCCGCCCGCCCTCCAGACCTCCTCCCTGCTCTCCGCCCCCTCCAGCTCCCGCCTCTCCGCGGGCGCGCGCCAGGGGGCGCGCGAGGCTGTCCCCCTGGAAGAGGCCCACCTCCACAGGGCTCTCTGCGCACGCGCTCCCTGGCAGCCGTGGCTCTTCAGTAGCTGAAGCGCCCTCAACCTGCGAGTCACTCCTTCGCTTCATCTTTTCCCGTCTGGGCTCTGCACATGCGCGAATTTCCCCACTCGCCTAAAAGGCGGTCTGCGCTTGCGCCATTTTCCCTGGCTCCCTCCTGATGTGTGCACTGTGAAGTGTAGTACGGAGCGCGTTTGTGGTATCTTAATATCCTCCCTTCTCTTCCCGCTTTACTCTCCTCCCGATTTTACTCTGGCTTCCCCCAGTGGCATGCTACAAGAAGGACAGGGAACCCAATGGCCAAAAGGGGAGATACGCGCGAAGTGTCGGTGGGCGGACTGGCCCGCGCCCTCTTCGCTGCGCACTTTTTAAGGCTTTCCGCGCTTTTTAAACACCGACAACAAAGGACGGGCCGCTCCCCTGCTAGGTAATTTCCGGCCCTGTGGGCAGGTAGGGGCGGAAACCAGCGGCGGGGAACCGGGCTGGAGGCACCTGCTGGGCCAGGCGCTGGCCTCCCGCTTTAAGTTTGAATCCGAATTAGTCCCCGCCCTCAACCTTGCCAATGCTGGAGACCTGACCCGGGCCGATGCGAGGGGGAGTGTCCTGTGATTCTTTTAGTTAGCCCCAGATCTTCTGCTCTACTTGTTTTCAACACCCGGCTGGCTTGCACGTTATCTGGGAGTTTTATTAAGTCGCCAGTTCCCGCCCCTACCCTTTCAGGTGCCTTGATCGCCGCGCACCGGATGGAAGCAAATAGCCGACCTCTGGTCTACAGATAAGCATTCTTCCCTTCCTTTCGGTTATGGACATCTTTTGAAACCTAGCATAAACTGAAAACCCACGACCTAGTAAATAAAAAAATGTGGAAATCAGCGGTAGCTTCATCAAGAATTTTACTTTGTTGCTTCTCAAGGTAAATATGAAAAGTAGGCGTTTTCCGATGTAGATATCTTTGCTTGTAACTAGTCATAATGTTCTAAGACTTCTTTATCTCAATTTAATAGATTTTCCTGGACAGACCCGGGTCTAATTATTTTACGAATTTTTAAGCCCTGTGATTTTTCCTTTTTTTTTTTTTTTTTTTTTAAAGAGGAGTGTACTGTATTTCATGATTACCAAATAAAAGTTTTTTTTTTTTAAAAATCAGTTTTAGGTACTCTTGAGGAAAAAAAAATGTAAGATTTAAATTGAGAAGGATTACAAATTCTGGTCTTCCCAGGTGGCTCAGATGAAGAATCCGCTGGCCAGTGCAGGAACTGAAGGAGACTGGGGCTCCATCTCTGGGTGATGAAGATCCCCCTGAGGAGGAAATGGCAGCGGCATTCCTGCCGGGATAAGCCCATGGACAGAGGAGCCAGTTAGGCTGCAGTCCAGGGAGTCGAAAAGAGGAGGACACGACTGAGCACGCAGGCACAATTTCTGCACTGAGGAAAAAAACTGATCACTAGGAGATAGCCAGCCATTGTTTAATAGCTGAAGTTTTAATCATTGTTCTTAGCCTGCTCATTGAATTTCTTACACTGTGCAAGTACAGTTAAACCTATTGTCAATGTCAGCCAATGAATTCCAGGTGGTATTGATTTATTCATGGCAGTTAAGGCCTAGGGTGTATGCATGACTCTAAGCCAAATAATTGGGCTACCCTATAATCTAATTATTTCAGACAATGGCCAACCAACACACAGTTAAACAAATGCAAAGTTTAATCATGTTACAATTAATCTGTAAATATAGCATATTCACCAGCATTGCTATTAATAGAAAGTCTCAGAATCCTCAATCTATTTGAAAGTTGCTCACTTGTGTCAGACTCTTTGCACCCAATAGACTGTACAGTCCGTGGAATTCTCTGAGCCAGGATACTGGAGTGGGTAGCCTTTCACTTCTTCGGAGGATCTTCCCAAACCAGGCATTGAACCCAGGTCTCCCACATTGCAGGCGGATTCTTTATCAGCTGAGGCACAAGGGACAAAGTTAAGTACATGACCCTGCTTTAAGGGCAACAAATTTGAAGTCATCTCCACTAAGAAAAAGAAATTAAATACCCTTGTTTAAATTCTTCTATTTAATCTTTGTTTTGCTCTTTGTTTCAAAAAGTAAATTAATATGACTTTCAGAAAGGAACTGAAGCCACTGCATCTGCTATTCATTATTATTTTATTTATATAAAAGGAAAGTTTTATGGAATGAACTTTTATGTAAAGAAAAATAGCTCTGTGAGGAAAAGAAAGCTGAAAATACTATGTATCAGTGATTCATCTTCCTCTTGATGGTAATATTTATGTTTCCAAATGTATGCTCAGTTCAGTTCAGTTCAGCTGCTCAGTCATGTCCAACTCTTTGCAACCCCACAGACTGCAGCACACCAGGCTTCCCTGTTCATCACCAATTCCCAGAACTTACTCAAACTCATGTCCATTGAGTCAGTGATGCCATCCAGCCATCTCATCCTCGGTTGTCCCCTTCTCTTCTGGCCTTCAGTCTTTCCCAGAATCAGGGTCTTTTCCAGTGAGTCAGTTCTTCACATCAGGTGGCCAAAGTATTGGAGTTTCAGCTTCAGCATCAGTCTTTCCAATAAATATTCAGGACTGATTTCCTTTAGGATGGACTGGATGCATCTTCTTGAAGTCCAAGGGACTCTCAAGAGTCTTCTCCAACACCACAGTTCAACGGCATCAATTCTTAGGTGCTCAGCTTTCTTTATAATCCAACTCTCACATCCATACATGACTACTAGAAAAACCATAGCTTTCACAAGACAGACTTTTTTGTTGGCAAAGTAATGTCTCTGCTTTTTCATATGCTGTCTAGGTTGGTCATAACTTTTCTTCCAAGGAGCAAGTGTCTTTTAATTTCATGGCTGCAGTCACCATCTGCAGTGATATTGGGACCCAAGAAAACCAAAGTCTGCCACTGTTTGCATTATTTCCCCATCTATTTGCCATGATGCCTTGATCTTAGTTTCCTGAATGTTGAGTTTTAAGCCAACTTTTTCACTCTCCTCTTTCACTTTCATCAAGAGACGCTAGTTCTTCTTCACTTTCTGCCATAAGGGTGGTGTCATCTGCATATCTGAGGTTATTGATATTTCTCCTGGCAATCTTGATTCCAGCTTGTACTTCATCCAGCCTGGCATTGTGCATGATGTACTCTGCATATAAGTTAAATAAGCAGGGTGACAATATACAGCCTTGATGCATTCCTTTCCTGATTTGGAACCAGTCTGTTCCAAATCTGTTGTTCCATGTCCAGTTCTAACTGTTGCTTCTTATCCTGCATACAGATTTCTCAGGAGTCAGGTAAGGTGGTCTGGTATTCCCATCTCTTGAAGAATTTTCCAATTTGTTGTAATTCACACAGTCAAAGGCTTTGGCATACTCAATAAAGCAGAAGTAGATGTTTTTCTAGAACTCTCTTGCTTTTTCGATGATCCAGTGGATGGTGGCAATTTGATCTCTGGCTCCTCTGCCTTTTCTAAACCCAGCTTGAACATCTGGAAGTTCACAGTTCATGTACTGTTGAAGTCTGGCTTGGAAAATTTTAAGCATTACTTTGCTAGGGTGTGAGATGAGTGCAATTGTGTGGTAGTTTGTGCATTCTTTGGGATTGCCTTTCTTTGGGATTGGAATGAAAATGGACCTTTTCCAGTCCTGTGGCCACTGCTGAGTTTTCCAAATTTGCTAGCATATTGAGTGCAGCACTTTCATGGCATCATCTTTCGGGATTTGAAATAGCTCAACTGGAATTCCATCACCTCCACTAGCTTTTTTTTTTGTAGTGATGCTTCCTAAGCCCTACTTGACTTCACATTCCAGGATGTCTGGCTCTAGGTGAGTGATCACACCATCATGGTTATCTGGGCCATGAAGATCTTTTTTGTATAGTTCTTCTGTGTATTCTTGCCACCTCTTAAATCTTCTGCTTCAGTTATGTCCATACCATTTCTGTCCTTAATTGTGCCCATCTTTGCATGAAATGTTCCCTTGGTATCTCTAATTTTCTTGGAGATCTTTAGTCTATCCCATTCTATTATTTTCCTCTATTTCTTTGTACTGATCACTGAGGAAGGCTTTCTTATCTCTCCTTGCTATTCTTTGGAAATCTGCATTCAAATGGGTATATCTTTCCTTTCCTCCTTTGCCTTTAGCATCCCTTCTTTTCTCAGCTATCTGTAAGGCCTCCGCAGACAACCATTTTGCCTTTTTTCATTTCTTTTTCTTGGGGATGGTCTTTATCACTGCCTCCTGTACAATGTCAGGAATCTCCATCCATAGTTCTTCAGGGAGTCTATCAGGTCTTATCCCTTGAATCTATTTGTCACTTTCATTGTATAATCGTAAGGGATTTTATTTAGGTCATACCTAAATGGTCTAGTGGTTTTCCCTACTTTCTTCAATTTAAGTCTGAATTTGGCAATAAGGAGTTCAGGATCTGAGCCCAGGGCCTAGCACAATAACTGAACATAGTAGATAGTCATAAATATTTGTTGAGTAAGAAATAATAAATGATACAGTTATATATGTTAGGATTATTTTAAAAATTGATAAATCATCTATTCGACAAATAGTTTTGAAATCTTCATTCTGCCATAAACTTTACTAGGTGTTAAGGATATGAAATATGTTTTTTTCCAGTGGTCATGTATGGATGTGAGAGTTGGACTGTGAAGAAAGCTGAGCACCGAAAAATTGATGCTTTTGAACTGTGGTGTTGGAGAAGACTCTTGAGAGTCCCTTGGACAGCAAGGAGATTCAACCAGTCCATCCTAAAGGAGATCAGTCCTGGGTGTTCATTGGAAGGACTGATGCTGAAGTGGAAACTCCAGTACTTTGGCCACCTGATGCGAAGAGTTGACTCATTGGAAAAGACCCTGATGCTGGGAGGGATTGGGGGCAGGAGGAGGAGGGGACGACAGAGGATGAGATGGCTGGATGGCATCACCGACTCCATGGGCATGAGTTTGAGTCAACTCCGGGAGATGGTGATGGACAGGGAGGCCTGGCGTGCTACGATTCATGGGGTCGCACAGAGTCCGACACGATTGAGCAATTGAACTGAACTGAACTGAAGGATATGAAAATGTGTAAGATAGTGCTTTGACCCCAGCAGACTTTGTGTATCAACTTTTTAAAATCCTTACAACTCTGGAGAATGAGAACTCTGATTATCCCAGTTGTCCAGGAGGGGGAAATTGAGTCATATAGATATTATGTAACTTACTTGTATTAGTCAGTGTTCTGCAGAGAAACAAAACCAATTGGAGTTACATATATATATATATATATATATATATGTATGTATATGAAAGAAATGTTTTATAAAGAATGAGCTTATATAATTATGGAGGCTGAAAAGTCTCCAGATCTGCAGTTTGAAGGCCCAAGAAGCAATGTTGTGTTCCAGTCCAACTGCAAAGGCCTGATTCAACTTTATATTCTTTCCATCGTTATTCTAATCCCCTAATATCCATTTCCATACTTGTTCCCAAGATTTCTGTCTGTAACAGTTACAAGACTCAAGGAGTTCATTTGAAGTGTTGTGCACACCCTCATAAATTAGGTAATTTCCAGTTCATGATGGGCAGCTCAAGTCTCATGGTAATTTGGTGGCCCATCGGTAAGCATTCAGTCTCTATTGAAGTCCAGTAGTAGGCCAAGAGCTATTTTCCAAAAGGAGAGTAGTAATCTATAGAAGATGTCAGGGCTTTGCTCTGAAGTCCTAAGGGTTTGCCTGTGGTTCAGTCGGAGGCTAGCTGCATCCCCACCTATGACTGACATGTGGAGCATCTTTGGATCTGCCAGGTCCTATGGCCCGTGTGCTGGAGCAGCTTGCACAGCTGTCTGGACTTGTTGCGGAGCTTTCCCTTATGCTGAGTTTCATTCAAAACTCACGGCTTTTTGAGTCACTTGGTAAGTAGGTTGAAATAACCCAAATGTGGGGTGTTTCCTCTAAAATCCAAACCCCGCTAGGCACTGTGCCTCTTTTTTTAGTTGTAGGAGGAGCCAGATGCAACAATTTATCCTTCACCTTAGAAGGGATATCTTGATATGCACCACACCACTGGGTCCCTAGAAATTTCACTGAGGTAGAAAGCCCCTGGATTTGTCAGACTTATTTCTCACACTTTGACACGTAAATGCCTTACTAGTTTAAAGTTGCCAGTTGAAGTAGTTACTACTTCTTGCTTACTAGGTCCAATCAGCATGATGTCATCAATGCAATGAACTAGTGTAATAGCTTGTGAAAGAGAAAAGAAAGCAAGATCCTGCAAACTGAATTGTGATTCCCAGCTGGTGAATTGACATACTTCTGAGGTGGGATGTGGTGAAGGTGTATTTGCTGCAAACAAACTGCTTCTTGTGGGTCTTATTAACAGGGATGGAAGAAAAGGCATTTGCTAGATTAATAGCTATATACCAGGGGATGTGTTAATTTGCTCAAGCATTGAAACCACATCTGGTACAGCAGCTGTCAGCGAGGTCAACACCCAGTTAAGCTTTGGTAATCCTCTGTCATTTTCCAAGATCTATCTGTCTCCTGTATAGACCAAATAGGAGAGTTAAATGGGGATGTGGTAGGAATAACCACCCCTACAACTTTCAGATCCTTGATGGTGGAACTAATCTTTACAATCCCTCCAGTAACGCAGCATTCCTTTTGGTTTACTATTTTCCTGGATAGAAGTAGGTCTAGTGCCTTCCACCTGGCCTTTCCCATGTAATAGCCTTGACTCCCCAGGTCAAGGAACCAATGTGTAGGTTATGACAACTGCTTCCATTTTCCAGGGTGGGGGAAATTGAGGCATAGAGGTAGTAAGTAACTTAACC
The DNA here is from genome assembly GCF_019320065.1 of Cervus canadensis. Classification (NCBI taxonomy): domain Eukaryota; kingdom Metazoa; phylum Chordata; class Mammalia; order Artiodactyla; family Cervidae; genus Cervus; species Cervus canadensis. The sequence goes on from NC_057387.1 coordinate 1,370,201, forward strand.
TATGTCACCCCACTTAAACAGTAGAACTGACATTCAAACACTGTTCAGGGATTGTACTCCTTAACACTGACGCTTGCTTTGGATCAGGCCAAACCCTGGAGGTGCATAAATTTCATGTGGTAAGAGAACATATTAACACATAACGTCCCTGTATGTAATCTCATAATTAAAATACAGACATGGATGCAAATTTATGTTCACTAAAAAGCATACATAAAAATAGCAGCTCTGTTATAGTTGCCAAATCTAGAAACAATTCAAAGGCTCTTAAACAAGTGAATGGAAAAAAAAACTAGAGTACATTTATAACGTGGAATACTATTTTGCAGTTTAAAAAAAAATGAATTATTGACAAATGCAAGAACTCTCAGAGGCATTACACTAAATGAAAGCAGAAAATCTCAAATCATGCTGTATGATTCCATTTACATGACATCTTTGAAATAAAACTGATCAGTAGATGCCTGCAGGTAATGGTGAAAGAAGGTGCATGTGTGTGTGTGTGTGTGCATATATATATATATTCACACACCGTATACATATAAGGTACAGAAGTAGTACAAAGGTATGATGAGTCTGCCTAGAAGTTACTGGATGTTCTTTAGTTGACAGCAGTAATGTGTGGATGTGAATGTGTAAATCTGTCCTGCTAAAGGGTAACACATAGCCTTTGTAGCTAGGTGTGGCCATGTGATTAAATTTTGGCTTTTGGGTTTTAAGGAATTGTTGGGTTGGCTTTCTGGGAAGCTTCTAAAAGAACAGTTACTTTGTTCTTCATTTTCCCTTCCTGCTGCCTGGAATGCAGATGTGAAGACTGAAATTCCTGCAGCTTTCCTGGACCATGGAGTACCATTCTCAAGAGAGAACATGTTAGAAACAGCAAGCCAATCAGCTGAAGGGAAGCCTGGGACTGGGACTGGGCTGGACACAGAATTCCTTGTACTGAAGTTAACTCTCCGTGCTGCTAGATAGTTTTGTTAAAGACAGGAATCCAGACTCTGGGAGATGTATTTTAATGATTCTAATTACCTTAGTTGAATAAATTAAAAACAATTGTATTTTTATAAACATCTCCAACATTTTAGCTATTCATAAAGATTATCATTCTAATATAGCAAATTAATTTCTCTAGTGACCTAAGGTGTATTTCATAACTAGTTACTCTTATAGCAGAGTTTTCAAGCCATGTTTCATGAAGATCTTAGGCCTGGCCTTAAGAGAGGGTGAAGACCAACCCCTCCACCTCCTCTTTAGCTGAAATGATTTTACTTTACCTGTACTGGAAATCAAGATAATATTCATTTGAAAACATGGTATCACTAAAAAGTATATGTGTGCTAAGTTGCTTCAGTTGTGTCCGAATCTTTGCAACCCTATGGACTGTATGTAGCCCACCAGGCTCTTCTGTCCATGGGATTCTCCAGGCAAGAATACTGGAGTGGATTGCCATGCCCTCCTCCTGGGGATCTTCCCAACCCAAGGATTGAACCCACGTCTCCTACATTGGTAGGTGGATTCTTTATCACTAGCACCACCTAGGAAGCCCCCATATGTATACATATACATACATATACATGTGTGTGTATATAAATATATATATATGTATATGAAATTTACTATCCTGGGAGATTCAACCAAGATGTTTCATTGCTTAAAGGCACATATACTATGAGTGCTTCTTTGGAGTGGAGCAAGATTAGCAACAATGACTTTAAAAAGTTTTCATGATAAAATGATCATGACCTTTGTATAAGTAGCATTGGGACCTTGATCTCCTTTTTCTCCATGTCTTACGGTGTACCCAGAATTTTTCCCAAGGAAGACTTTGATCTTGCCTCAGATATTTCCATGATCCTCCTCTATGAGCAGGTGGAGATGGCCTCTATTAAATTAGTAACTGTATCCTGATCACATATTTTAACTTTCATAAAGGGATGTCAAACCTACTTACTGTAGCTATCTGCTGCAATTTGTGTTTCTACCCTTAATGTACAATGTACAGTATGTACTTCTTCGAGAATGTACACTGAAATCTTTAAAAGTCAATACTTATCAGAAAGCTCAATATCATTGAAGGGGATATGATAGATATATAGTCCATGGTCCCCTCTGGTTCAGGGTCAGCAAATTTGTGTCACGACTCTTATACTGATATAATCTTATTATAATATTTTATACTGATATTAAGAAGAGGTGGCAAGAATACACAGAAGAACTATACAAAAAAGATCTTCACTACCCAGATAATCATGATGGTGTGATCACTCACCTAGAGCCAGACATCCTGGAATGCAAAGTCAAGTGGGCCTTAGAAAGCATCACTACGAACAAAGCTAGTGGCAGTGATGGAATTCCAGTTGAGCTATTTCAAATCCTGAAAGATGATGCTGTGAAAGTGCTGCACTCAATATACCACCAAATTTGGAAAATTCAGCAGTGGCCACAGGACTGGAAAAGGTCCATTTTCATTCCAATCCCAAAGAAAGGCAACCCCAAAGAATGCACAAACTACCACACAATTGCACTCATCTCACACCCTAGCAAAGTAATGCTTAAAATTTTCCAAGCCAGACTTCAACAGTACATGAACTGTGAACTTCCAGATGTTCAAGCTGGGTTTAGAAAAGGCAGAGGAGCCAGAGATCAAATTGCCACCATCCACTGGATCATCGAAAAAGCAAGAGAGTTCCAGAAAAACATCCACTTCTGCTTTATTGAGTATGCCAAAGCCTTTGACTGTGTGAATCACAACAAATTGGAAAATTCTTCAAGAGATGGGAATACCAGACCACCTGACCTGACTCCTGAGAAATCTGTATGCAGGATAAGAAGCAACAGTTAGAACTGGACATGGAACAACAGACTGGTTCCAAATCGGGAAAGGAGTGCATCAAGGCTGTATATTGTCACCCTGCTTATTTAACTTATATGCAGAGTACATCATGCACAATGCCAGGCTGGATGAAGTACAAGCTGGAATCAAGATTGCCAGGAGAAATATCAATAATCTTAGATATGCAGATGACACCACCCTTATGGCAGAAAGTGAAGAACTAAAGAGCCTCTTGATGAAAGAGAAAGAGGAGAGTGAAAAAGTTGGCTTAAAACTCAACTTTCAGAAAACTAAGATCGTGGCATCTGGTCCCATCACTTCATGGCAAATAGATGGGGAAACAATGGAGACAGTGACAGACTTTATTTTTTGGGGCTCTGAAATCACTGCAGATGGTGACTGCAGCCATGAAATTAAAAGACACTTGCCTCATGCATCCAACCTGGACTGGTGTGCATGAGACAAGTGCTCAGGGCTGGTGCACTGGGATGACCCAGAGGGATGGGATGGGGAGGGAGGTGGGAGTGGGGTTCAGGATGGGGAACACATGTAAATCCATGGCTGATTCATGTCAATGTATGGCAAAAACCACTACAATATTGTAAAGTAATTAGCCTCCAACTAATAAAAAATAAAGGAAAAAATAAATAAATAAAAGACACTTGCTCCTTGGAAGAAAAGTTATGACAAACCTAGACAGCTTTTTGAAAAGCAGAGACATGAAACTTTGCCAACAAAGGTCCGTCTAGTCAAGACTATGGTTTTCCCAGTAGTCATGTATGGATGTGAGAGTTGGACTATAAAGAAAGATGAGCGCCTAAGAATTTATGCCTTTGAACTGTGGTGTTGGAGAAGACTCTTGAGAGTCCCTTGGACTGCAAGGAGATCCAACCAGTCCATCCTAAAGGAAATCAGTCCTGGATGTTCATTGGAAGGACTGATGCTGAAGCTGAAACCCCAGTACTTTGGCCACCTAATGCTAAGAGCTGACTCACTGGAAAAGACCCTGTTGCCGGGAAAGGTTGCAGGCAGGAGGAGAAGGGGACGACAGAGGATGAGATGGTTGGATGACATCACTGACTCAGTGGACATGAGTTTGAGTAAACTCTGGGACTGGTGATGGGACAGGGAGGCCTGGCGTGCTGCAGTCCGTGGGGTCACAAAGAGTCAGACACGACTGGGCAGCTGAACTGAACTGAACTCTTGTACTGTCTGTTCCAAGCCCCTGGACACCTTCTTTAATCCGTAACCCTTTCTTAAACCAAGCCCAGACTGTTGCTCATGTTTCTTCCAACCTGTGCCTCAGGCAGTCATTGGCATTTCATCAATTTTGGCATTCAGGATGAAATCCACTTCTAATTCCATCTCTAGGTATTCTTAAAAGCCAAACTGTCAGAGAGCCATGCACTTGAAAACAGTCATTTTGTTTGCCTGTAAGATTCTTTCCTAGAATTATGCTTGGATTTATGTCATCAGCCTACATTAAAATTATAAGGAGGAAAAAAAACTGAGGAATGTATCATACTTACTGTTAAGAGTGTTTTTGACGTGTCTGTTTCCTTTCTGAGGATTTTTTCTTGGTATCTGAAGGGCCAAGGTGAAGTAACTTGCTCAAGTTCATACAGTCAAGAACTAGGAGTTGAATGAAAGACTGCCTGATTCCATAGCGTCTCTAGGACATCAGATCCGCTCTGTGCCTTGGCTGCCCTCTGCCTTCCCAAGCTGCCTTCTACTGCATGTAGACAGCCAGGCCTTTGCTTTGTTTGCATGTTTCTCTATTTCCCCTCCTGCATTCATCGATTCCATTTCTGCCCTTTCTGTTTTTTCCCTGTCTCTTCCTATCCTTCCTCATAAGCTATTTCTAAATAAACTCTTGCATTTACTCATCTACATATTATAGTCTGATATCTGCTCCAATCATTTTCCTGAAATTACTTTATTAGAAGTTACTGATGACCCCCCAACTGCAAAAGTTGGTAACACTTCCAGTTTTCATCCTGTTCCATCTCTCAGCAGTTGGACAACAGCAATGGTTCCTTCCTTCTTAAAACCACCTGTCTAAATCTAGCTTCAGTGACAAGTTTGTGCTCCACTGTTTCCTCTGATCTCTCTAAACACATCTTGGATTTCTTGCTGGATCCCCTTCTTCCCATCTACTGTATGTGCTCTCCAAGGATCTGCCCTTGTCTATCTCCTCATTGCTGCAAGCCTGTTTGATGTCATTATTATCCCCATAATTTTAACTGTTATCTCTCTGAAGCCAACCCCCAAATCTACACCTTCAGTCCTGACCTCACTCCAGTGTCAAACTATGTTAACAAACATTTCTTTCCTTCATCAGAGTATAAAATATTCAAGGGCTGGACTATATTGTCCTCTTTATTTTTTCTCTTTTTATGTTTTATGTTATAGCACAAGCCTAGATATAGTCTTTGCTTAACAATTTTTAAAAAACAATTTTTACATACTTCCTCATATATTTTAGTGGCCATCCAATGCAGCTAAGAAGACTTTATTCTCTCACAAGCATTCATCAAGTACCTACCATGCACTCGGCATTACTCTAGGCAAAACATTTCCTTTAGTTTCTTGGAACACCTTGGAGTGAGTACACATTTAATTCAGTTTTTCAACACCCAAGTCTACCTCTATAACTCTATATCTTATCTACTCCAAGATGCACATTTTTTTTTCACATTTTAAGATCTTTTAAATCAAAATTCATCTTAGTATATAAGAAAATGTTGTGTCATAGTTTAATTGGCAGCACTTCTTAATAGTATATTAAATTATAGTACATTTTACAAGCAATGACATATTAAATCAACAAAGTATGATACTGTGTATAGAAAACAAAGGTTTAGAAACTTCATTCTATTGTTTAATCATCCAAGAAATATTTAATTATCCTGAGTATGCTAGAGTTTCTAAGGCAGGAAAAGAAATATTTTAAAGGAATTTTCAATAGTAAGGATTAAAACAAAAGGGAAGGGACTTCCCTGAGCAGAGATGTTTCACACCCAGTATTTTCTCTGCTGTAAATTTACGGCAGTGATAGATAAACTACAAGGAACGAGAACCAAACAGGAGTGGGCCCCAAGGCAGTTATTCTTTCCGTGAATCAGGAATAGCACAGAAGTGGGTCTGCCGCTGTGAGCCTGTTGGGCTGCAAGCCAGGAGGAAGGCAGTGGTGCTGGGATTTTAGTGCCACAGAGAGAAAGAGCTAGAACTAGGCTCATGACTTGAAGCATCTTGGCCCCACCGCCCCCTGCCACAACACACACACACTTTTTGTAATTGGTGGTGTTTTGTTACAATTTTATCTTCCATAAATCTTATATAAGTCATTTTATATAGATAGATCTTACATAAATAAAAAATCAAAACTACAGCACTTTATGATATAATACAAGGAATTCTTATGTTTACACCATTTCCCACTTCCTCTTCTCTTTAGGAAATCAGTTTATTTATTTGTTGCTTATCCCTCTAAATCTCTTCTTGCTGCTGCTGCTGCTAAGTCGCTTCAGTCGTGTCCGACTCTGTGCAACCCCATAGACGGCAGCCCACCAGGCTCCACCGTCCCTGGTATTCTCCAGGCAAGAACACTGGAGTGGGTTGCCATTTCCTTCTCCAAGGCATGAAAGTGAAAAGTGAAAGTGAAGTCGCTCAGTCGTGTCCGACTCTTCGTGACCCCATGGACTGCAGCCTACCAGGCTTCTCCATCCATGGGATTTTCCAGGCAAGAGTACTGGAGTGGGGTGCCATTACCTTCTCCGAAATCTCTTCTTATAACCACATAAATTCTTATTTCCCTCTCTTTCTTATACAAAATATAGATGCCATATGTACTGTTCCATACCTTGCTTTTTTCGCATATCTGTATATCCAGAAAATTGTGTCATATCAGTATTTGGAGACTTTACTTACCATTTTTGTGGCTGTGTGTACTTCATTGTGTGCACAAACCATGGTTTACTCACCCATTCCTCTCTTGCTGAACACAGGCTATTTACAAACACTTCATGTTACTCACAACCTTCTACCTATGGCATTTTATACCCCTTTTTATACTCTATTTTATACTCACACACCTTTATAGATGGAAGCTGAGTAAAACTGCTGCTTGACTGCTGCCTAGAACTACAGCTTTATAGGAAGTTGAGAAGTTAGTCAAGTAGGAAGACCAAGGCACAGCCTTGCTACCAAGAAGTAAGTAGAATTGCTCCTTGGATTGTTCTAGTGTTGCAGAAGCCTCTAAGCACCATCAGTACACTTAGTTATGGACCAAAATTTTAGGAGGTGGTGTGGTGTTAACTACAAAACTATTAAACAGCCAAAGAAAGAGAGAGACTTCAAAACAAATATGCACATATGTATGCATATAAATGTATATATTAAAAAACCAAAACATGTGTGTACTAATATATAATATATATTTCAAATTGTTAGTATTAAATTTAAAATTATGTTAATTTATTTAAAATTACATTTAGCTTATATTAAAGCAATTTATCCACTTTTTAAAATTGGATCTATATCTCAATGGGCTTCCCTGGTGACTCAGATGCTAAAGAATCTGCCTGCAATTCAGGAGACCTGGATTTGATACCTGGGTCAGGAAGATCCCCTGGATAAGGAAATGGCAACCCACTCCAGTACTTTTACCTGGAGAATTCCATGGACAGAGGAACCTGGCAAGCTGCAGTCCATGGGGTCACACAGAGACAGACATGACTGACTAACACTTTCACTTTCAATAGCTCTGGAAGTAGAAGTGATAGTCAAAATATTAAACACTTGGTGTGGTACAAGCATGGATGGAATAGAACAGACAACCAGTCCATCAGAGTAGATGCCAGCTATACCTTACCTATTGAGTTTCAGCCCTGTCTGTAAAGACCATCTCATGAAACTTATTATAGGACATTGAGATATAAGGAGATTTAATACTCCTCTGATAGAGTTTAATGCACAAAAGAAAGAGAGATCTCTGCCCTGTTTGGCAAATCATGGACCTCAGTGCTTTGGAAAAGGGACCAGCAGCACCAATCAAATGCAATAGCAGTGTCTAGAGAGGGGAGCTTATAGACAAATGGGCATAAGATGGGGGCTCTCTCTGGTAACTGGTCAGATGTATTTGAGAAGGGAATAGAATGTAATCCTTAGGTGACTTCTGGCATCAGCCAGATCTGAGATCAATCCCATTCTGCTTCTCACTCACTGTTTAACCTCATGCCAGAGACCTGAACGCCTTTTACTTTAGGGTTTCCTCTAGAAAATAGGGGTTGCAGTACTCTCTCCATGGTCCCTGTTGTTGCAGGTGGTGGGAAGATCATGGAACACACCCACCAAGTCCCACCACTCACAGGGACTAGTCCGACACGAGTTGACACACAAGTCCCCATCTTGATCATAGCCAGGGATAGGGAGAGAACAAACTGGTATTTACTGAGCTACTGTGCTTCTCTTTTGTTTCACTTCAGGTCCATAGCTATCCTGCCAGAGATAAAAGTACAATTCCTTTCCTCAAGAGAATTTTAGGCTATTGGGCATTCACCAGTGTGGGTTAGTATACAGTATGAAATCCACGTAAATCAGGGGATCTCAGAGTAGATGCATCTGACAACTCAGACATGAATTAGGAGCCAGTGGGAGGGAGGAAAGGTGGACTCTTGAACAACCACTAGCTTCCTGGCTGGGAGTTGGAAGGGCCCTAGAAAGACACACAAGAAGGGACCTGGGGCTGGAGGTAAGGACCAGCACCCTATCGGTATAGGGCTACAGTTTCTAAATAAATAGAAGGCTTGTGGGATGGAGAAAAGTGCTAAAAATACATTGTCTCATTTAAATAGGATGCCACCCTTGAGAATGAAGCAATATTTTCATTACATGTTCAGAGGAACTAAGGTTTACTCATTTGGGAAACGTATATGTGTAAATATGAACACTCACAGAAAACATACATATGTACATACAAAGAAATTCCTATGACAACCAAAAAAAAAAAAAAGAGTTGAGGTTCAGAGAAGTTTAGTAACTTGGTCAGAGTGACTCAGGCACTTAGAGTTGAACCTAGGACCACCTTATATTTGCTCTTCTCACTAAGCCAGGCTGCCCCAGCTCAGGAGAGAAAGCTAGTGTTTCTCTTTGCCAGATAGTTCTGATCGCTATTTACTTTCTAATCTATTTCATATTATGATAATGTTTTCCTGGAATTGGATGATATAGTACTAGGAATTGAAGATGTTTATTCACTACAAAGATTACATATGTAGAATTCCTGTCATAATCAAGGGAAGTTGCTCACATCATTTATGATTTCCAGTCTTCTCTGTATATGATAATGCTTATTTTAGGAAATCTGTTTTTACTAAGCCTTCTGATCCTCAAAAGGAAAATAAGCAGAGGTGGGACAATGATATACCCTTTTGATATTTATTGAGTCTATCTAAAATTAGTTTGCTAGGAAGCCTTGCAAATGATGAATGGTATAATATTTAAATGATGCTGTGGATGTTCTCCCTTGTAATAAAGCAAATCACTCGAACAAAATTGTTTTGTTTCATTTCTTCATGCAAAATTCATGTTTGAATTTCATCTAGGTCTTAAAATTTTAAATTTCCATAACAGGTTTTATGCATTATTATATTTTATACACTACTGCATTATGCTTTTGAAACTGATTGTACAATCTAATTAATTCAGAATATTAACTACAGTTTCCATAAAATAAATAGGATAATGTTGATCAGGGTGAGATGGAGGGCTAGCATCAACTCTTCCCCTCTCCTCAGGATGTCAATTACATGTTCACTAAAACCCACTTCTCTGAAAGTCCTTCATCCAGTAACTTCAGTTTGGAGGAATACAGCCAAGACCCAAAGTTCATCTACAATGCCTCAAAGAAATTAATTTCTTAAAGACTTGCACTTCATTCATAGGCAAACCTTTCTGACCCTCTGTCAGAAATGAGAACCCAATTTTTTATGCTTTTTTAGGCAGAATTTTTAGAAGAGTCATGTAACTTCTAGATCCAAAGCAGACTAAATATCAAAGTAAAATGATGGGGGTAAGGAAGATTCTTAGAAACCGTCTCCCTGAGAAAAGCAGGAAGTGTCTGTTGACAGCCTAATAACTGGAAGAGAAAAAGGCCACCAAAAGTGGATGCAAGAATTCAGAAACATGGCAGTCTAGGTGCAATGGATTCTAGGGAAGTGTGGCCCTACACACCTCAGGACCTTATCCTGTGTGTGTGTGAGACCCGATGGACTGGGCCCTCCAGGTTCCTCTGCCCATGGAATTTTCCAGGCAAGAATACTGGAGTGAGTTGCCATTTCCTACTCCAGGGGTTCTTCTCAGCCCAGGGATTGAACCTGAGTCTCTTGCATCTCCTGCATTGTCAGGTGGATTCTTTATACTGTGCTACCTGGGAAGCCCCAAGACCTTAAAATACTATGTACAAAAAGTAATCAATGTTCATCATGACTCAGAGATACCAAGGAATGGTTAAATTATTCTTTGTTTCTGCTTCAGAGAGTAGCAAAGTGTACAGTATATTTTGGCAGGTTTTCCATCAGAAAGATTAAAATGCTACAAATCTTTAAGAGCTATGTCAATCATTTGGAAAAAATTGGCTCACCTGGAATATCATGTTCCCTAACAAGTGAAATAAATGAGCATCTTACTATATATTATTATATATTATAATTGAATCCTCTTTTATTTGTTTGAAGAAAACTACATAAACCATGTTGATATCATGTAACCCTAGATGCCTCAAGACCCTACTGTCCTGTGGGTATAAAGGAAGTTAAATTATGCACAATAACCCCAAAGTTCCTATTCACAGCACCAATTCCCATTACTGTAAGACAGCATATGCTATTTGAAGTTGGCCTTTCAAGTGCCGAGTCCCCCTGCCACCCTTGCTAGTGAGGATCAGGCAGCTTCCCAGGGCTGTCACAGCCCCAAGCCCCTGGGCACACCAAACAGCTTCTGGACCCGCTGTGATCTTGAATGCTAGAGTGCATTGTACCATTGTGTTGAAATCTGTCAACCAGCCCAGAAGCGTCCCTGCTTGTGCTCCAAGTCCTACCAAATGACTTAAGAAAACTGCTCTTTCAGCTTGAATTATTCCTTCTCTCTCTTGAGGCCTGAGTGGGGAACAGGCACCATTCCTAATTCACTTTCTCCTCTCTTCTCTAGCACAGTATCTACCCTAAACCTCCTCGAATGCTTCTCCCCAACACTCATAGTAATGAACACAGGTTCCTGGGACTGCCAGCTGATGGGTTTGACAGACACACTGTGGAAGCTGGCTTTGGGATTCTTCTAGAGAATCATGCCCCATAATATGTTTGAAAATGTTTAATTCTGTTTTTTTAAAGGCCATTAAATGAAACAATATTTTTTTTTAAATCATAAAAACTTTCCCTGAAGCCAAATCGTATTCAGAAACTCAGCTCCCATCCCCACTGTCCCCTTTCCTGGAAGCTGCCGTATTTGTTCAAGCCACATAATAGCCTCCTCAGCCTGAGGGCTGTGCTTCCGTAAAATCTGACCATGCCTCCTCCCCCACTGTTATTTCATTCGCCAATTGGATTCTCAATTCATTCTTCACTGTTTCACTAGTCATCATTTCATGGAAATATTTTAAGCCACTATTAAAAAATAGTTACACTTTTTAAAAGAGCATGCCTCTGGGCTCCAACCTTTCCCACCATTGCTGGCAGTCCACATTTTATCTCCACCAACAGGACTCCAAACTAGTTCAGGAGTGCATGCAACTCAGGAATCCAGAACTTGGACATGATTTGGTGATGGGAACTCACTCCCCCATTTGCTCACTGGGCATGGAAATACTGACTCTATATTTGGAGAACCCATCCTATGCAGGAATCTCTCCCTAAAAACCCTCATGTTGAGTTCTTTTGTATCAGGACTTGAAGACAGATTAATTGAGAATAACAAAAGACGGATTAATTGAGAATAACAAAACTTTCATCATGACATAAACTCTAGATAGTTTTCTAAGTAACTTCTGCATAATTATTTATACTGATTAGAGATACAGTTGAATTAGTACAAAATGACCCCACTGTTAACTCTTTGGAAACTCCTCATGATGTGTAATATGTAAAAGGAGAAGCATGTATTAATATTAATATCTTGATTCTATCTGCATCCTCCTTATAGTCTGACAGACCCATGTTTGATCTCCTGGAGAGCATGTATTAATAATAACCATGTAACCCAGGACTTACAAATTTGAGTAATTTTCAGTCTCTTTGTTGGTTATTTTGAGAAATGCTTTTTCAAGATCTGCTCATTTTACTATTATATTGTCTTAGTGATCTGTGCATGTGGGCTCAATTGCTCAGCTACGTCTGACTCTTTGCCACCCCATGGGCTGCAGCCTGCTAGGCTCCTCTGTCCATGGAATTTTCCAGGCAAGAATATTGTTATGGGTTGCCATTTCCTCCTCCAGAGGATCTTCTTGACCCAGGGATCGAACCTGTTTCTCCTGCATCTCCTGCATTGGCAGGCATATTCTTTAATTTTAAAAATATTAAAAAAAATTTTAAATTATGAAAGTATAATAATACATTTACAGGAGACTTGGAAAATACAGAATGAAGTTACATATAGTTCCCCTATATATTACAATTACTTTTTAAGCAGATAAATTAAGATTTTTTTAGGTGGAGTTTCAATATCAAACTCTCAAAAATTAATAGAATGAATATATAGAAAAGTAGAAGGATATAGTGGACCTGAAAAACACCATGAACCAATTCAAAGTTATTAAGATTTATGCTTTGGTAAAACCTGACCATATGTGACAATTTCCACACAACAGTAGGATACAAATTCTATTCAAGTACACATAGACTATAAACTAGGAGAAACTGGAACATATCCAGGAACATAAAACAACGTGCAAAAATTTCATGGTCTACAGGTATTGAAATCATACAGAGTCTGTTCTCTTATCTCTGTGGAATTAAGTTAGAAATCCATATCAAAAGATATTTGAAAATAACTGACATATTTTCAAGTGCAATGTGACATTTACCAAGAGAGATTTTTCACTTAGCCATTGAAAGACTCAACAAAGACTAAAAAAGTACAGAAGGTAACTGCAGAGAAGAAAGCATTTAAATAATAAATTAATAACAAAGATACTGTAAAAGCCCCATATATTTGGAAATTAAATGTCCACTTTAATGATGGGTGTATCTAAGAAACCATAACAAGGAAGATTAGAAAATATTTCTAATAGAATAAAAATGAAAAGAGAATTTATCAGAATTTTTTGCATGCAGCTGAAGCTACTCAATGCAACTAAATGCAGTGTGAAATCTTGAATAAGGTACTTTAGTTAATAATAACTGTATCACATGTTAATTTCCTGGGTTTTTTTTTTTTTTACAACATAGTATTTCTTTATATTCTCAGAATTGGATTAACAGTTTCAAGCATCATTCAAAAATTTTAAAAATCATTAAGATAATAAACTTTCTAGACTTTATGCAGTAATACTGGATGCCGAAATACACGGAAATATATCAAATTTTTGAGTGATATAAATTAGAAATCTAGCATTCTTCTAAGTCAGACAAGTAGACTCAATATGTCATAAATTTTTTAGCTAGGCAAAAATTTGTAAGTTTTCTAAAATATGTATATTATGTTATACATACTACTTATATGTTTGTATACACAAGCTTTTCTGCTATGCTTGATAAAGGCTTGAGAAAGAACAAAAAAGAGAGAACTTGGAAAACATGACTAAATGAGATGAGAGCACTGAATGTGAAATAGAAAAAGTGACACAAGCTAGATGAAAGTTAAAGATCCTCATAGGTCTACTTGCTTTTATGGCAGGTGGGTTCTTTACCCTTGAGTCACCTGGGAAACCTCTGTAGTGGGGGCATTATATATGAACTTCTTGTTGGCTAGATGTGTTGTAAATATCTCCTTCCATCCTTGTATTTGCCTTTTCACTCTCTCAGTGATATCTTTGATGAACAGAAGAACTTCTAAGTTTTGACACAGTCCACTTTGTCAATCTTTTTTTTCCCTTATGAGTGACCAACCATCCCAGTTTGGCTGGAACTAAGGGGTTTGCCAGGACATGGGATGTCAACACTAAAACAGGAAATGTCCAAAACAAGCCAGAATGCTTGGTTACCCTAGGCTGGGTGGTTCATATTGCTTTGAGGTAGGGAGGGATCCTGTCAAGTCACAAATATATTTTCCAATGTTACCTTCCAGAAAGTTTATTGTTTTATCTTTCACATTTAAGTCCATCATCAATCTAGAACTGACTTTTTGTGTGTGGTACAAGGTAGAGGTCAACCTTCCTTTAATCCCCTATGGATACCTACCGTTCAACCCAGCACTATTTATGGAGAAAACCCACTTTCTCCATTGTTCTGCAGTGATACCTTTGTCATAAGTCACATGTCATAAATCAGTTGTGTGACTTTGTTTCTGGACACCTTATTGCGTTCCTTTTCTCTATTTATGCCTATGTGATATTATTAATATTGATATTAATATCATGGTACTTGATAGCATAAAGGTCCTCTGACTGTCTTCTTTTTCACTAAGATTGGCTTGGCTGTTCTTGGTCCTTTGCATTTTCATGTAAATTTAAGCACCAGACCATTGACCTCCTGAAAGAAATGTGTCAGGATTTTGACTGAGGTTACATCAGATCTCTCAATAACTTTGAGAGACATCTTCATAAAACTCAACATTTCAGTTAGTGAAAATATTACATACCAATATATATTTAGGTCTTTTATTTCTCTCATCAATGCTTGGTACTTTTCCTGAATAACCTTTTAAATAAACACATTTGCGGCTCTGCTTCCAAGCCTAACAAATTAAAATATCTAGGAATGAGTTGTTGTTATGACCATGAATACCTTGGTACATATTCTCCAGACTTGATTCATGAAACTAATATAAATGGGTATCTATTCCCTTGAGACTGAAGTGCAATTACCTTAATGCTCCTAACTCACAGTTGGTGCTAACTGCAAAGCCTGTTGTCCTACTTCCCTCAATACAGTATACAAATTCCTGGAACCTTATGTTCTCATGGTCTCTTCTGACACTTGATCTCTGGATCTCACTTTTATCCCACTGTTACTGTCTCTTCTCTTCTTCACAATTTAAACAATTCATGGACCCCATGGGGGAACTGAACCCCTTTGCCTACTCACTTTCTTTATCATATATTTTGAATAGCTTCACTCTGTACTCTCTGCATATCTCTGACCCACCTTTGCACATCCAAAGGTACAATTACAAGCTCTGATAAAACAAAAGACATCTATTCTGTGTCTCACATTTTAGCAACAAAGAGTAGTGAGGATTTAAAGTTTCTATTTTTCTTTTACCACTCCTGCTTCCATAAATCTTTCTCAGTAGAAGGGACTAATTGGAGGTAATTATCTCCCTATATGTAAAAATGATTTTAGAATTATCCCAACTTTCACAGGTAAAGGCTTCTTATATACATATTTACACAACACATACATATAGATCAATGTGTTTACATCAGTGTGTATATACATATATATGTATACGTGTGTTTGTATATATACACACACATTTAAATATATTTTTAAACTAGTTTTCATGTTGAATTCAGTTATGATCATTTTAAAAGTGATTCTCCTATGACTCTCAGGTATACAATCATGTTATTGGCCCACCATAATAATTCAGAAGAGACAACATTAAAAGAAAAAACTATATACCCTTAGAAAAGTGATGAGCTCTTTCTAACTTAAAGCTGCATGCCTTGCACTTTTATTTAATTTAATAAAAGGATGGAAAAAGATCCCCACTTGGCTGCTTCTTTAATGGGTCTAGATATTCATAGTTATTGACTGCAAAGCAGTCCTAATTTTTCCCGAGTTTATACCGCTTCTATGAAGAAAGAGAAAAAAAGACATTTTCACGTAGAAAAAATAAGAAGTGGGGGCTGTAAACTTTTTATGTTTTTATAATGGTTTTTCCCCTGGAGAAGGGAACAGCTACCCACTCCAGGATTCTGACCTGCAGAATTCCATGGATTGTATGGTGTTGCAGAGTCAGACACTACTGAGCAACTTTCACTTTCACTTACATTGGTTCTTTCACAAAAAGATTGCTTACCACAGGCTTTGAATTCAGGGATTAATTATATCCATTTGCATTTTAAAAAATGTACTCAACAAAATACTCAGAAATGTTTTCCCTTAATCCTTAGGAAACCCCACAAATTGAACAGATACCGCTGGGCCTTAAGACCCTTCATCAGTGTTGATCTACAGCAGATCATTGCTTTTGGAGAAGATAAGTTTTGCTCCCAAAATGGGCTACCACAAAAGCAAGACTTGTGAAACAAGCTGCTCTAAATAAACAGATTTTTAGCTAAGTTATATATTAGCAATCCTAACCTTCTGTGTACAGCTTGTACTCTCAAATTTTCCTTCTGGGATAATTATATGTCTTTGCACTCCAAATAGGAGGAAAAATACATACTGACAATGAACTTGGCAGAGCGGCAGGTGGAAGGAAGAGGCATAGCCGTGGAGGCAAAAGAAAGGTGCTAAGGTTATGGTTTCAAAAGAAATTGTAATCTTTATGGTGGAAATAGGAGATTTATCTGGATTTTGAGCATTAGAAGCCTTCTATTTGGGGTGCTTGGAACTCTGACACAGATCATTCTGAAAAGTGTCACATATACATTTCCAGAGGGATTTGCATTATTCTCATGTACATCATCAAGCACTGTGCATGCTTCAAATCTTAGCACAGAGTTAGAAGTATGTTATTTTGAGTCATAACATTTCCCCCTTAATGAATGTCATCCACAAAGCATAGCAGCTATTGAGTTATCATTCCCTTGAACATTTCTAATTTGTTTTATGTAAAAAAGAAATTGTAACATCTCATTGGTAAAGGAGGCAAATCTTAAAGAGGGAACGCTTATATTCCAGCTCTTGCCTTTGTTTCAAAGGAAGATGGTGATCCAAGGGAGTACAGGTGTTTATCTCTTGCCCTAAAATAATAATGTTTCTGACTAAAAATGTTTCCTGACTCTTAAAGCTTACCAAACTTTTGCTAAAATAGAAAGTGAGTCAAAAGTCCCAAAGTGCTCATTATAAACCAGTTTTCCACCCTTAGGAACTAATATTTATAGAGTACAACTTATGAATCATGGTTTTTACTTTTTATTTTATACTTGTTAACTCATTTAAATTTTCTGCAACCTTGAGAGGAGATTGATTATCAGGAAGCATTTAACAAGAGGCTTCCTGTGTGCTGTTCTGGATCTGTCAGAAACCCTCTGGCCCTTATTGATTCCTGAATATTCAGGAATTAAGAGGAGAGGCACGCCTTTCCCGGGGCTGAGGAATCCAGGCATTTCTCATTACAGTGATAAGTACCCTCTTCCTTATTATGAGCCAAATGGTAAAAGATGATTGTTTGCAACTCTCTCTCTTTGATAGGGATCATCTTATGTTTTGTAAGTCTGGAATTTTAATCTTTATCTTTGCTGAGAATTACTACAGTATATATGCCCACGCCATGTTGATTAAAACACCTTTGCTCCATCAGAGCTTTGGTCCCCGTGTCTTTCTTTCTTTCCTTCTTTCTTTCTATTCCTTCTCTCTTTCTCTCTCTCTATTTCTGGCTAATTCCTTGGAGCGCGGAGGCCCGCTGAGCTCACTTTCTTGCCCGGGCTTCTAAGACCCACTCGAGAGGGCGCTTGGTGCCTACGTGCAGCCGCGCCAGCCCTAAGAACAGGGCTCTATTGGCTTTCCACGAAAACCAGGGGGTATCAGCCTCTTTCTCTCTCTTCCTCTCGGAACCACTAGGTTCCGGTCCATTAAAGGACCGACAAGCGCTCTCTCTTACTTTCTTATCGTCGACTCCGGACCCCCAGGTTCCGGTCCATTAAAGAACCAACAAGTGGCTCCCAGAAACAGGGACTCTGGTACACGTGGCTTCGGACGGAGTGACCCCCAGGGCCTACTGAGGCCGGTAAGTACTAAGACACGGGTAAATCGGCTGGAAAGCCCCCTCACTTTTCTACTTTACTTTAGCACTTATTTAAAGTTCAGGGATTTTCAGTTTCACGCCAGAGAATAGAGGCTTGCCTTCAGACAGTGGTTGAATGTAACCCTTGGTTCTCTAATGAAGGTAGTTCATGGGCTCTCATTGAAACTGTGATTCTGCCATTTCAAGGTAATTCTAGCCCTCCTGATATTCGGCAACAGGCAGAACACTTATTACATGAATATAAATTAGACGATGATACCTTACAAAAGGCCCAATTAGAACAACAAAAGATACTTCAAGATTTTCCTACTAACTCTGCCCCGCTTGCTCCAAGGGCTACTCCCCTGCCAGAGGGCACATATCCCAATGAATCTCCCTCGATAAAACCTAACGATTTTGACAAAGACTCCCCAAAGACACCTTTTAACGTTAAAACTGACAACACCTTTCTGAATAACAATAATCTACCCGCTTCCCGACAGAGGCTCTCTGAGTTGCTGGCTTTGCAATTGCAAGTCTCTGAAGCTGAAGGTTTCTCCGCCTTTCCAGTTTTAAGAAATGTTGACACTCAGGGGCAAATAACACCTCAATATGAAGGTATTAACTTTTTTCACATGCAACAAATGAAAAAGGCTGTAACTATGTATGGCCCAGCATTCGCCTTTTACTAGAGAGATTCTAAAGGCTCTGGCGTCTAATATTGGAAACTTTATTCCCTATGATTGGCGAATTTTAATAAAAGCTCTCCTTAAACCAGGAGAGTATCTTCAGTGGACAATGTGGTTTCAAGATATATCCAGAGATCATGCTAACAGAAATGCTCGAGTTGGCGCTCCCCAAAACCAAATTACTTTTGAAATGTTAACTGGCACCGGACAATTTGACGCTATAGAAGCTCAAATACGATGCCCTCCTTTGTTGCATGATCAATTAAAAACAGTGGCCCTTGAAGCTTGGGATCAAATTACTCCACAAGGGGAACCTACAGGTAGCTACACTAAAATATTGCAGGGACCTAATGAAAAGTATGCTGATTTCTTAGCTAGATTAGAAACTGCTATTTCTCGTACAGTGATTGGAGAAGAAGCTAAAAGGCAACTAGAAAAATTACTTGCTTATGAAAATACAAATCAGGAATGTCAAAGGGCTATAGCCCCAATTTGTGATGCAGAAACTATTTTTGATTATTTAAAGGCTTGTCGCAATATAGAATCAGAAACTCAAAAGATACAAATACTAGCTGAAACAATGGTTGCTGCCTTAAGAATAGGAAAATAATAGATGTTTTACATGTGGAGATAAGTACCATTTGAAAAGAGGCTGCCCTAAGAAAACTTTAAAAGACCTCCAAAAAATCTGCCCTTGCTGCCGTAGAAAAAATGCATTGGGCCAAAGAATGTAAATCTAAATTTGATATTAAAGAAAAACCTATTCCGGGAAACTCCAAGCAAGAGACCTCCCAGGTCCTCTTCAACAAAAACCAGGGACAAATTCCATCTTTTCCCTCAAACCCTCAACATCTGGCAGCATTGCCCTCGATATACCAGCCCTAAACTCCTTTACCTTCAAAAAGTCCCCTCTAGAGTACCTACTAGACTTTTTGGGCCCCTGCCCCCAAACTTTCAGTCTTTTATTGGCCAATCTAGTTTGACTTAAACAGGCAAGAAGGACAGGGGTCTCCAAATGGAAAAAATAGGTTACAAGTGTCAGACATTTTTATCTCTCTTAAGCAACAGGAAAAAACAAACTAGCGATATAAATATATATTTTTTTCTTCTCTATACAAATTTAAAAAGAGGTTTCTCTTAAAATACTGTGTTGCCATAATGACACCTGGTTTCACTTGAACTTAACTTTTCTCAAACCTTGAGCTAACCAATACATTTTTCTTATGGAAATGTTTGTCTTAAGCTATGTTAATGTGCTATGTATTTACCCCAGACTCTGTCTTCTAGTTGGTTCTGCCTAAGACTCATTCAGACTTGACAAACCGGTATGTTTTACTCATGCAAATGTTCTCTTAAGCTATGTTAATGAAAGTGTATTTGCTTGGAAACCTGCCTTTCTTCAAGATTCATGTCAATCATTTTGTGGCCGGAGACAACTCACCTGGTGCTAAGGTTATCTCAAAGTGCATGTTGTGAGTGAGGGGCCTGGTGCTATTCTCTTCAGTTTTGAGACATTTCCTTTCTCTAATTAACAAACTGCTGGTAGTTATATGACATCTGGCCAAAGACTAGCAGGGGGGCACTCTTTCCGCCCCCTTCTGATGCCTATGTCAGAGGCTTTCTCTATCTCCTTTATACTATAATAAAACTTTATTACAAATAAGTCTCAATTTGAACACATTACAAACATATACTGATTTCCAAATAGCTTTTCTAAAATATTGTGGAGAAATTTCATATCATTATCCTTCTGGCAAGCTGTGGAATTTCTTCAAAAATACTAAATTTATTATTTCTCGCATTATCAGCTCACAGCCTATACCACAAGCTGAGGTTTTTTATATAAATGGGACTAAAAATGCCAAAGCTTCTTTCTGGTCTCTTAAAAAACACAAAGTCTTTTACACTAAATTTCATTCTGCTCAACAAAATTAATTATATGCTCTTATTCAAGTTATTTGCCTATATCCTTACCCCATTACTATAGTCTCTGATTCTAAATGTTCAGTTTTTGTATTAATAGATATAGAAACCTCCATCATAAACTCCAATCAACCCATTATTCAACAACTCTTTCTTGAACTACAATCTGTTGTTAAAAATCGCAATTCTCCCATTTATATTACAAATATTCGAGCGCATTCTTGTCTGCCAGGCCCCAAGATCTATGGTACTGAGCAAGCTGATAAACTGGTCTCTTGCTACTCCGGAGGAACAGCATGCTCTGTTGCATAACAATGCTGGCTCCCTACACCAGCTATGGAAAATCCCATACCGTCACGCTAAAGAAATCATTAGTAACTGCTGCATTTGTAGACCCCTACATCTTCGACCCATCGCACGAGGTATTAATCCTCGCGGTTTACAACCTAATGAACTATGGCAAATGGATGTAACTCATTGCCCTAAACCTTCTCCATCCTCTTTCCTACACGTCTGTATAGACACAAATTCCTCTCTTATCTGGGCCACGCCTCTTTGCGGTGAGGCTACACAATATGTTATCACTCACTTGTTAGCTTGTTTTGCTGTAATGGGAACACCTAGTTCTATTAAAACAGACAATGGCCCTGCCTATATTTCTAGACACTTTAAACAATTTTTACCATCTTTTTCTATTAAACATATTACAGGTATTACTTATAATCCACAGACACAAGACATAGTCGAACAAACACATCACACACTAAGTTACAAATAAAAAAATTAAAGGGGGAATACACAGGAACACTACTGTCTTCCTTATCTAAAGCAGACTTTACTAGATTCCAACATAAGATATTTTCTAAACCCATAATTATTGTTAATACAGCTCTATTTCTTATAAATTTTTTAAACCTGCCATAGGGAAATATTTTAACAAGGGCAGAAAGTCATTTCGAGGAACTGAAGGACACTTCTCTTCCCCTGCCCATTTGGTACCAAGACGGGTTAACGAAACAATGGAAATCTGAGAAATTAATCTTACAGAGAAAGGGATATGCTTGTATTTCCCCAGGTGGATCCAACAAACATTTTCCTTGGAAAAGTCGACCCAAGGGGGCCCCCGACATTCAAAATGGAAACAACAAGAAGCCTGGGAGGAAGAAATTCCAATACAGGCCATGGCTGCTCTAAAGATCTCCAGAAAGTACCACCCTCAGCAACTTCAACCCTATGATCTCCCCACTTGGGGACAAATAAAAACCCTCACTAATCAAGTTAAGAATCTGATTTCTCAACAGGGAATGCCTCAGAGTCCTGAAACCTTATCGCTATGCTCCATTGGCCTGCAACCCCCAGCTCAAGCCGGATTAACTAATTTACTTACCCAAACCCCCTTTATTTCAGGTCATAATGTGGATGGAGGAAAGACCCATCCTATCAACCAATGACTCCACCCATATGCCCCCTCCCTGGAACCCTCACACCCTGGGGAGGAGGGAAAACTAATTAACATTTCTTTAGGTTATGAAGTCCTTCCTTTGTGTATGGGCCCAGCAAAATTATGCATAAACGTCAGCCTACAAACTTGGGCTTTCGTCCTGCCTCCAAAAGAAGACTTTCGGACATTGCTGCTCTTTTTCTGTCTGTGAACCATGTTTACTACTGAAACTTTAGGGAAAGAACAAAAAACATTATGTAAAAGGTTACTAACACAACGTTGAAACATTAGCATGACAAAGGACTTCTTGGCTGACATCCTCCTCCTTCTCCTCCTCCTCGAATCATCCTCAGTAAACAAATTGGGCCTGAACTAGAGATATATAAAACATATGGAAACTTGCTGCCAGCACCAAAGAACTTGGGACTAACAAATCACCACTAACGAAAGAGTGCAGGAAAGGTCAAAAGGAGAAGCCACGAGTCCTAGCACCTCCCAGAATCCTTCTTGCTGGAGTCCATCTTGGTTGAACAATGCATGCACCACCAGGAAGGATGCTGAGTCAGAATGATTGGCCAAAGACAACCCAGAAATGAATCCTGTCACCATAAAACTGGAGACTGTGAGCCACACAGCAGAGCAGTTTTCCTGGTTCCCTTACGCCTTCCGAATAAAGTCTCTTGCTTTATCAGCATGTGTGTCTCCTCAGACAATTTATTTCTGAGTGTTAGACAAGACAAGAACCCACTCTCAGGGCCTGGAAGGGGTCCCCATTCTTGCAACACTTTCACATGTTATCTACATATATTGCAGATTGTCTGGACCTAGACTTTCACAATGATTTCAACTTGTGTCAGCCCTAATGACTGGTAGTATCTGCCTTGAACTCTGTGCTGGAAAGGATCCTGAGGATCATTCCAGGATCTGTGGGAATCAGGGCCACCACTGAGTAGCCTTGTTAAACTGTCAAAGGCACGTTAGGCGTCTCTTTGCTGTCTCTTGTCTGCTCTAGTCCGCTCTTCTTACATGGGAGTCAATGGCTTCTGTGTGGTCATATGGTAAGTGGTGGTGCTATGCTGTGCAGTGCTTAGTCGCTCAGTCGTGTCCAGCTGTCTGCGACCCCATGGACTGGAGCCCGCCGGGCACCTCTGTCCATGGGGGATTCTGCAGGCAAGAACACTGGAGTGGGTTGCCATGCCCTCCTCCAGGGGATCCTCCCAACCCAGGGATAGTACTTCATTGCAGGCAGATTCTTTACCATCTGAGCCATCAGGGAAGCCCAAATAAGTGGTAAACCTGAAACCAAAGTTCAGGTTCCCCTCAATCTGTTGTCATTGCAATTAAACCATACTGTATGTGAAGACAATATATAGTTTTGAGCTCAATAATGTTTAATCTAGATGCTTTCTTTAGCAAAAGGCAAAAAAACCCCAAAATGATGTCACTTGTGAACAGTCACAAAGAAATGGCCTCAGGTATGCAAATGCTGTGGAGGGCACAAACTACACAGGTGAGGCTACAGACATACTGAACTATTGTCAACTGTGTGCTGTTACCTAACTGATACTAGCTGGAAAGTCTAAGAAGCTCAAAATCCTATTTCAAAGGCCAAGGACCTCTTGGTAATGCCAGAGTAGCATCAACATGACATTGGAAATCAAGTGAAGTCTCCAAGCTGACACAGTGATAAGTGTGACCAATCTTTTAGTTATCGCTTCTCGGCCTTTTGGCTAAGATCAGGTGCAATCTTTTAGTTAATTTAACATCTCCATGTTCATGCAGCACTGTTTACAATGGCTAGGACATGGAAGCAACCTAGATGTCCATTGACAGATGAATGGATAAGGAAGATGTGGTACATATGCACAATGGAATGTATCTCAGATTTAAAAAAGAACACATTTGAGTCAGTTCTAATGAGGTGGATGAAACTGGAGCCTCTTATACAGACTGAAGTAAGTCAGGAAGAGAAACACCAATACAACATATTAACATATACATATGGAATTTAGAAAGTAATGGCAATCTTATATGCAAGGCAGCAAAAGAGACACAGATGTAAAGAATAGACTTTTGGACTATGTAGGAGAAGGTGGGGGTGGAATGATTTGAGAGACTAGCATTCAATATACATTGAAACATGTATATTACCATAGGTAAAATAGATGACCAGTGCAAGTTCTATGCATGAAGCAGGGCACACAAAGCCAGTGCTCTGGGACAACCTACAGGGATGGGGTGGGGAGGGAGGTTGGAGGGGTATTCAGGATCGGGGGGACACATGTGGCTGATTCAGGTAGATGTATGGCAAAAACCACAACAATGTTGTAAAGTAATTATCCTCCAATTAAAATAAATTAATTAATTTAAAAAAACAAAGCTCTACATTCAAGACCATCAGATATTTGAAGCAGTCGAATAGTCATATAGAAGATGTTCTAGTAAATGTTGTTGATAATGATAATAATTTTTAAAATTTAATTAGTGTGTGACTATGGAAGTAAAAGCAGAAACCAACTGTGTTCTTCAATAAAAAAAAATTAACATTTCCCTCTGGCCTATGACAAAACACTTCCAGCTTCTTGAAGAATTTTACTAATGCAGTATTAAAACAATTTAGCATAAAAAGAGAAGAGAAAATTAGTAATTATACATATGCAAGCAGGAACACATATGTAACCTTTGGGAATCCTGGCAAAACCCCCAGGTTATTGTGGTTTCTTCAGAGTAAAAGTGGCACAGGCTGTCAAATCACTGACCGCAGCAAGACTTGTGAAGAACAGCTACACGGCAGAGAGGCTGAACCGTCCCTGCAGTAGGTCACAGGTTCAGACACTGTCGCCGCACTCTGCTCTGTCAGCAGTGACATCTTGGAATACAGAAGACAAGGAGGCACATATGTAGTCAGCTCTGGCCATCAAAGGCCAAAACAAACAGCTTTTCCTTCCAGCTGGGGTTACCTGCCTGACTTTGCAATACCCAAGACTCAGGGCAGTTGAGTAGCAGAATACCCCACCCCACCACTTAGCCCAGCCACCTCAGAGAGAGCCGACAGGGATAGCCTATAGCTTTGCACACTGCCTTTGTTGGTGGTTTCCAAGGTGACAAAGGGTTCTGTCCTTTGCTGTAAATGAAGACAGGAGCAAAGGGATCCAACCCACTCTTCTGCCTCTGTTAGCTTCTGTTGAGTTCAGCTGAACATTTCTTATGAGGGGGATGTAAAAGCCCTGTTTCCTAGAGTCAAGCCTTCCTGGGCCTTTGTTGCTGTTAATGCTGTCTCTTTGTTTTACGTCCACGTGGAACTTTGCTGTCAGACATGAAGCCTTGTAGCTGTCATCCAAAGGCCTCAGATTCTCACTCCTATTTCATTCCAAAGTATCTCAGTAGGGGAGGAATACATTCAGTAATGTTGAGGATTGCTATTATATATTCCCAGTTAGTCACTCAACCAACCGCCCTGTGAGATGACACTTTCCCAAACCACTGACCCAGGCTTGGCCTGTGACGTTCTTTGACCAAATGTGCTCTCAGAGGAACTGACGTATGCTGTGATTGAGTAAAGTTTTAAGAGCCATCTCATAACTCTGCCATTGCTGTTTTTTCTCCTCTGCCTTGGAAAAGGTACTGAGGTATCCAGGTGGGGGCTGCTCATTCAGCCTAGATCCCAGAATAAAGGAGATACACAGAGCACTGCCACAACTAATCACAGTTTACGTGTAATAAGAGTGAGAAATAAAATTTTGTATTTGTGAGCCCCTAAGATTTTGAGAAATGTTTGTTTCCATCAAAGTGGAAAAACCGCTCTGGTCTGAAAGGCATAGCAGTGATTCAGCTTCAAGTGGTTACTGCCTTTCAGGAACACAGGCCTATCAGACTTTCCAATTTTTAAGAGTATATCACGGGTGCAGGAGGGATGGATTGGGAGTCTAGGATTAGCAGATGCAAACTATTATACATAGGATGAATAAATGACAAAAGCCGACTGTATACATCACAAGGAACTATATTCAGTATCCTGTGATAAACCATAATGGAAAAGAATGTGTAAAATAATAAGAAAAAGTATATGTATAACTGAGGTACTTTGCTGTACAGCAGAAATTAAACACAATGTAAATTAACTATACTTCAATAACATTTTAAATAAGAGTATATCAGGAATCTAGATTTTCATGTGAATTCTACCAGTTTTTCAATGTTCAAACTAAATTCAGGCCAAATAATGCACATACTATAGTGCAAATTTGGGCATCTGGCTCTAGTGTGTTAACCCTGTTCCAAGTTAACTGTGCACACCCCATGGCACAACTGGTCTACCCACTGCTCTCCAACGCCGCCAGTGTTCCACCCCCACTTCTGTTACTCTTGCTGTGTCCTCCTATTCTCCCACTCTGCTCTCACCCCTCTGCCACATGCCCCTCTTTCAAGGTCTTTGTCGAGTTCTTCCTCCATTTCTCCAACCAGACAATCCATCCCTGAATTTACAGCCTATATTGTAGTTAGCATTTTGCATGTTTCTCCAATGTTATTGTCTTCTTATACACACTCCATCCTTTGAGGGTCAATAAGCCCAGTGACTCTCACACGCTAGTAAAGTAATGCTCAAAATTCTCCAAGCCAGGCTTCAGCAATACGTGAACCGTGAACTTCCAGATGTTCAACTGGTTTTAGAAAAGGCAGAGGAACCAGAGATCAAGTTGCCAACATCCACTGGATCATCAAAAAAGCAAGAAAGTTTCAGAAAAACATCTATTTCTGCTTTATTGACTGTGCCAAAGCATTTGACTGTGTGGACCACAACAAACTCTGGAAAATTCTTAAAGAGATGGGAATATCAGACCACCTCACCTGCCTCTTGAGAAACCTGTATGCAGGTCAGGAAGCAACAGTTATAACTGGACATGGAAGAACAGACTGGTTCCAAATAGGAAAAGGAGTACATCAAGGCTATATATTGTCACCTTGTTTATTTAACTTACAAGTAGAGTACATCATGAGAAACACTGAGCTGGAAGAAGCACAAGCTGGAATCAAGATTGCCGGGAGAAATATCGATAACCTCAGATATGCAGATGACACCACCCTTATGGCAGAAAGTGAAGAAGAACTAAAGAGCCTCTTGATGAAAGTGAAAGAGGAGAGTCAAAAAGTTGGCTTAAAGCTCAACATTCAGAAAACTAAGATCATGGCATCTGGTCCCATCACTTCATGGAAAATAGATGGGGAAAGAGTAGAAACAGTGAAAGACTTTATTTTGGGGGGCTCCAAAATCACTGTAGATGGTGACTGCAGCCATGAAATTAAAAGATGCTTACTCCTTGGAAGGAAAGTTATGACCAACCTAGATGGCATATGAAAAAGCAGAGATATTACTTTGCCAACAAAGGTCCGTCTAGTCAAGGTTATGGTTTTTCCAGTGGTCATGTATGGATGTGAGAGTTGGACTATAAAAAAAGCTGATTGCTGAAGAATTGATGCTTTTGAACCGCGGTGTTGGAGAAGACTCTTGAGAGTCCCTTGGACTGCAAGGAGATCCAACCAGTACATCCTAAAGGTCAGTCCTGGGTGTTCATTGGAAGGACTGATGTTGAAGCTGAAACTCCAGTACTTTGGCTAGCTGATGCGAAGACCTGACTCATTGGGAAAGACCCTGATGCTGGGAAAGATTGAAGGCAGGAGGAGAAGGGGATGACAGAGGATGAGATGGTTGAATGGCATCACTGACTCGATGGACATAGGTTTGGGTGGACTCCAGGAGTTGGTGATGGACAGGGAGGCCTGGAGTGCTGTGGTTCATGGGGTTGCAGAGTCAGACACGACCGAGCGACTGAACTGAAGCCCAGTGAAGACAGAGATCATAGCTTATATTTTTTGGCATCCTTAGTGCCTTACAGACTTAATAGATACAAAATTAATGGTTTTATGCTGATCGTCTGTTGGTTGAGATGAACACTCACTTTCAAGGATCTCCTTCAAGATTCTAGAATACAAAGGATGAAGCCTGGAAAGAGTCAGATTCTGGATACTTTCCTACTTTCTTCACATTAAAGAATGTCATTAGCTCATTAACAAACAAACAAGTCAGGTTTGAATGCTGTACACACAATCTTGTTAATGCCTAAGATTCTTTGTAGATTAAGTTCTCTCTGCTCTGATAAACATATAATTAGGGATTGAATATCAGCATGAATCCAGTTCACCTGGAATCGAGTTACATGTTATGCTGACTATTCTTATAAGACCCCTCTTGTATCTCATGCCTCAATGACCAAAGTAAGTTATGACATTCGTTGAGTTCTTAAAGAAGGATAATAACTTTTCAACCTGCTGGCACATCCTTTCAAGTGCTTTTTTAGGAGTCCTGCTGTATGCCATAGCCACTGCAGTGTTTTTCATGAGCCTCAAAATAAGTTTGTTGAAACGAACAAGTGAGTTAATGAAATGCTTTAATACTGCAGGTGCTATTTCTCCAGCATAGGAAGATTAAGTTCCCACCACTATACCCTATTCTTTCATAATCCAAATTGGTTTAACCCCTGTAATTTTCACTGCTTTTGAAGTAATTCTGTACTAATCATCCTCCTAATTTCCCTGAGAACCTAAAGACTAGAAGAATCTAGTTCTTTAATTAGCAAGTATTGTAACAAGTGTTTTCTTATATTTTAACATTGAGTTGTTCAGTGTATATGTGAAAAAGGGCCAAATAACACCCAAAGGTGTTACCCCAATTACTAGAAGATAAATTACCAGATCTAGGAAATTAATACCAGAGTCAGAACAAATCACTTGGAAGTGAGTCACTTCCCTTTGGCAACTGAAATTGATTTAAGCAACTTCCCCCCACATCCAGTTACTCGCCCTGCCCCACTGCCCTGCACCACGGTTTTTTCTGACATTTCTTTTCAAATGCCATTGAACACCTCATTTTGTCAAATTAGATAAATCCAAGCTGCCAGTATCATGTGACTTTGAAGCCATATGGTCATATGTCTAGGACATTCTAGGACACTCCAATTTCATGTAACTTAAATCTTTTTAATAAAGACAATTTGTTATATATGTAACTAAATATAAAGATAGTTCATATAGCTGTAAGACTTCAAAATAGTTCAATTCACAAGTAAGAAAAGACTCTCAATTACCATTCAGTTCTATTCAACCAATGTTTACTGACTACTCCATGCTATGCCAGTCCTTGAGTTAGGTCAAAGGGAACTAGAGGTAAATATGACATAATCCTTGCCATTATAGGACCCTACAAAGAAAACAATAAATTACAATTTGCTGATTTGTGTATAACAATAAAAAAATATTTCAATCACAAGGAAACATACAACTTTATCTAGTCTGAAGGCAGGCAGTGGCAGGGGAGGCCTGAAAGAGGTGACTCTTTGACTGGGTTTTGAAGGATAAATAGGATAAGAATAGCCTATGTATACCTTTGTTTAGGAAATTAGGATCATTCTGTAGCAATAAAAGAACCCAAAGACTAAAAGAGAGCTATTAGTCTAATTATATTTATTGTACTTCAGAAATATTTCTGGGTTTTAATTTTGGCTTAAAATATTCTCTAGCTAATGTCAGTTGGGAAGAAAATGTATTATTTATTATTATGTTTGTTTTAAAACTATGTAAAAACCACGCCTTGGATGTTTGTTGATGATGAATGACATGAGTGACTTCCAAACTGAACTGAAAACTACCTGCTTGTGGGGTCAAGACAAACCTAAAAGGGACAGCTGGGTTGGATGGAAATCACTGGTTTATAAAATCACATGCGCATTTTCTCTTACAGGACACTTGATGCACCTGCTATTTACTCTTAAACTTTTTCTGAAAAGGAGAAAAAAAAAAAAGTTCTGCGCACAATGCTAAAAGGGTCAGGGGAAGAGGGAATCATTAGAACATAATTTGGAGTTTGCAGGAATCCCATAGTCCACTAGCTGGCCGAGATCTGAAATGTAAAAGAGAGTCTGAAAGTTTGGAGAAAGTGTCTTCTGGGTGGGAAGCATGCAACAAGGCCTCCTGACCAAAAAGAGAGTCTTCTGGTGTATAAACTCAAGTAAAAGTGAAAGTGTTAGTTGCTCAGTTGTGTCCAACTCTTTGTGACCCTATGGACTACAGCTGGCCAGGCTCCACTGTCCATGGAATTCTCTAGGCAGGAATACTGGAGTGGGTTGCATTCCCTTCTCCAGGGGATCTTCCTGACCCAGGGATCAAACCCAGGTCTTCTGCATTGCAGGCAGATTGTTTACCATCTGAGTCACCATAAGGACCTCTATGCAGAGAAAATGTGCCAAAATAATACCTTCATGTAGTGTCTTTGAGAACGGGAAAAGAAATGAAATGTCTCTCGTTGAAGAGGAGAATTAGGATGATCTGGTTATTTTAAACAAGCTTTTAAACTTTAATATATGCTTTCCCCCCACTCTCCCCCCTATATAGTGTATTCCTAAAAATCTGCCTGGAAAATGAGACCTGTACTACAGGATAAATGGACTTATGTGTAAAATGAGAGTTATACACACATTTTCAGAGTATTAAATGCATCCTAAAGACCATCATTTTACCCCCCTTTTTAGATAGAATCTTAATGATCTATTTTAAGCATTTTATTCTGCTGTTTTTTTCCTCTTTCTTTATAATTCAGTATATTTGTTTACATTGACTACATTAATAAGTCTAATTGACATCTGTCTTAGGCCAAAGATTGGCTACATAATGATTTTTATCTTCGTCTCAAGTCTATGAAATTAATGAGAGCCTTGCTTCCTATCACCAATAAAAGCACTTTCTTTCTGTTCTCCAGCCATTGAAAAGCTTTTCATGTGTGTATGTATAGTCAATACTGCTGTAAATTTGAGAAATTAAAAGTATATCCATAAGCCTCATTCTCCCCACTCAAATGCCCATTCCTAGAACCTTTTAGCTGTTTCTTCTGTTTTTTGCTGCCTAAATATGCTTATACCGCCAATTTTTTTCAAAATTTTATATTTTGGACATTATTTATTTACTTCTAATTGTAGATGTAGATAAGATTTAGTCTGGATTGCTGAGTTTCCTTTATTCTTATACCACCTCACTTAGAGCTATGACCGTGTTATTTTTTTTTTTTAAATCAACATTCAAAATTATAGTAAAACATATAAAACCAGAATTGACATTTTTATTGTTAGGTGGGCTTCTCTGGTGGCTCAATCAGTAAAAAATCCATCCGCCTGCAATGAAGATCCCCTGGAGAAGGGCATGGCAACTCACTCCAGTGTTCTTGCCAGGATAAACCCATGGACAGAGGAGCATGGTGGGCTGCAGTCCATGGGATCGAAAAGGGTCAGACACGACTGAGTGACTAACCACAGCACAGCACAGATCCAGGTTACAGCTGAACCACTCAGTCTACTGTGATTATATTTATTATCAAGTACTACTTTCTTTTTTCTCCTGAAGTAAATAATTATCTTATTTGTTGTTTGCTTAGTCTTCCATGTAACTATTACTAATTAATCCTTAAGCTTTTTGAGAGGAATATGGTACTCTTCTCAGTATGATCAACATCAGTAAATTTAACAATTTTGTGAAGCCATCCCTCCTGGCCTTCACCATCCTGCCTGACCTGCACTGGCTGCTCCTGAAGCTCACTTATTCTTGGGCTTGTCTTTGCCAGCAGCCCGAAAATCCCTTTCACTTCACTTCTGTGAAGTATCCCCTCCTTCCTTGAGTCCACACTTTCCTCTTCCTTGGCTTATCCCCTCAATTTGGGCAGGGGAGGGGTGAGTAGCTTCCTGAGAAAGAGTACATTCAAAATACTTTTACAGTTTTGAGACCTCAGTCAGTCTTATTTCACCCTTTAACTTAATTGAATATTTAGCTGGGAATATTTAGTGGAAATAATGTTCTCTCAGAATTTTGAAAGCATTGTCCCAATGTCTTCTAGCTTTCATTATTGCTTTTGAGAAGTACAATTCCTAATTCTTTGAACCCTTCTTTTTTTTTCACCCTGGAAACTTCAATCTTTCTTTCTTCCTGTAGTATAGGAAGTGTGTTTTTGCTTTGTGTGTGTGTGTGTGTGGTTTTTCTTTGATAGGTAAGAAGTGGATTTGTCTATATTTAGAGAGAAACATACTCCACAGAGTGTAGGCCGGGACATTTTATTTTATTATTCTGTTGATAATTTCCTCCCCTTTGTTTCTTCTTCTTTCCCTTTTTTAATTTTTTGTACATTGCAGATTAATCTAAATTCTTGACTTTTCTCTTCTGT
The DNA here is from genome assembly GCF_019320065.1 of Cervus canadensis. Classification (NCBI taxonomy): domain Eukaryota; kingdom Metazoa; phylum Chordata; class Mammalia; order Artiodactyla; family Cervidae; genus Cervus; species Cervus canadensis. The sequence continues at coordinate 1,402,396 of NC_057387.1, forward strand.
TTTCTATTTGTTTCTCTTTTTTGTTCCATTTCCTGAATATTTTCTCAACTTGATCTTCCAGCTTTTCTACTGGACTCTTGATTTTTGATATATCAGTTGTTTTATTATTAAGAGATTTTTCCTGTTTTCTAAATGCTCTTTTTCTCTAACATCATATTCTTCCTTAATATATACAACGTCTTTTAATTTGTTAGAACATACTGCTCATACTTTTTAAAAGAAATTTACTTCTGTTTTCTGCATTGTCTTTCTTGTTAGTTTTTTTTCCTTGCCTTTGTTGTTGTTGTTTTGGCTTTCAAGTTATAGGATTTCCTTGAATCTCTGTTAGTCTATTCATGTTTAAGAATGAGGCACTAAAAATCTGATTGGAAGTTCTACGTGCATCGGCAGAGATGATTAATTATTGAGTTAACCATGGTTGGTTAGTTGCTAACTTGTGTCCGACTCATCACAGCCCCATGGACTGTAGCCCACCAGGCTCTTCTGTCCGTGGGATTTCCCAGGGAAGAATACTGGAGTGGGCTGCCATTTCCTTCTCCAGAGGATCTTTCTAGCCCAGGGATCAAACCTGAATCTCCTCCATTGTAGGCAGTCTTCTGCATCACAAGAGGATTCTTTACCAACCTGAGCCACCAGGGAAGCCCGCGGGAGACCCCAAATGCCCGTATCTGTAGGTTTGTTTTCTTGGGATGGTCATTAGCTCAGAAGAGAGTCTTCTCAACTGCTGGGCGTGGTGGGAAAGGCCAAGATGTGTGTTTAGCTGTCAACACCCTGGAATTCACGTAAAGAATATGGGGGGTCCTTATCACTTAGTAGGCTGACCTTCAGTTAATCCCTCTGTTTTCAGTTTGGTGCTTTCCTCCCACCTTTAGCAGTGCCCAGTGTCCCTAAGCTCATAGTCTCTCTGCTTCTACCTGCAGGCGTTTCTCTGCTGTTGGGGTTGGGGAGGGTTGCCTCACAATTACTTTGGTTGAAGGAAGAGACCTGGGGATCTAACTGCTCTTTATACAGACTTTTAACCAATACTCTAGTTGAGAGTTCCATCTCATATTTCAGTCTTTAGAATGACCTGTTGTCTTGAATAAATACACTCTTTTAATAGATTCTCCTGCTAAATCAGAAAGGACTCATTCATTCAGTGTTCCTCTTCCTAAAATTTGTTGATATTGCTAAACTGTTGCTTTTTCCCCTATTTTCTTTCTCTTAGTTTACACCTTTTTGTTTTTTTACAATAACAGTAAAGGAATAACAATCATAGATGGGTTTTAGGAGGGAAGAGAGGTGAAAATATATGTTCAAATACTCATAGTGTTAGTTGCTCAGTGGTGCCTGACTTTGTGATCCCATGAGCTGTAGCCTGCCAGGCTCCTCTGTCCATGGAATTCTCCAGGCAAGAATACTGGAGTAGGTAGCCATTCCCATCTCCAGGGGATCTTCTCAACCCAGGGTTTGACCTGGGTCTCCTGCATTGCTGGCAAATTCTTTACTGTCTGGAAGTCTCTAATATTCTATTTTAAAATAAAATACAAAAATTAAATAATTGCACAATCAAAACTCTTTTCCCAATTTTGAACCAGTCCATTGTTCCATGACCGGTTCTCACTGTTGCTTCTTGGCCTGGTTCAAAAGAAATGAGTATATCAGGGCTGTATATTGTCACCCTGTTTATTGAACTTCTATGTAGAATAAATCATGCAAAATGCCAGGCTGGATGAAGCACAACCTGGAATCAAGATTGCCAGGAGAAATACCAATTACCTCAGATATACAGATGATACCACCCTAATGGCAGAAAATGAAGAGGAACTAAAGAGCCTCTTGATGAAGGTGAAAGAGGAGAGTGAAAAAGTTGGCTTAAAACTCAACATTAGAAAAATGAAGATACTGACATCCAGTTCCATCACTTCACGGCAAATAGATGGGCAAAAAATGGAAACAGTGACGTGACAGACTTTATTTTCTTGAGCTCCAATATTGCTGTGGTTGGTGACTGCAGCCATGAAAATAAAAGACACTTACTTGCTCCTTGGAAGGAAAGCAATGACAAACCTAGACAGCATTTTAAAAAACAGATACATCACTTTGCCAACAAAGGTCTGTATAGTCAAAGCTATGGTTTTTCTAGTAGTCATGTATGAATGTGAGTGTTGGACCATAAAGAAGGCTGAGCACTGAAGAATTAATGCTTTTGAACTCTGGTGTTGGAGAAGACTCTTGAGAGTCCCTTGGACAGCAAGATCAAACCAGTCCATCCTAAAGGAGATCAGTCCTGAGTGTTCATTGGAAGGACTGATGTTGAAGATGAAACTCCAATACTTTGGCCACCTGATGCGAAGAGCTGACTCATTAGGAAAGATCCTGATGCTGGGAAAGATTGAAGCCAGGAGGAGAAGGGGACCACAGAGGATGAGATGGTTGGATGGCATCACCAACTCAATGGACATGGGTTTGAGCAGACTCTGGGAGATGTTGAAGGACAGGGAAGCCTAGCATGCTGCAGCCCATGGGGCTGCAAAGAGTCAGACATGACTGACTGAACAATAAGACAAACAATAGCCCAAACAATTGCTGAACCAAAAACACCGCTGTTGAAACTGAACAAATTGGCTGGCAGACACCAAAATCATGTGAGAATTCGAAACATCCTCCTGTTAGCAGAGTACAGGAATTTGAATTCCACATATGAAATGCTAAATATATAGTATATTAACTGTATGAAAGTCACCCAAATTAGGGTCATAATGAGAAAATTATGCCAAAGAACCTGAGTTATTTCCATGACTGAGTGATGGGTCATACAGACAAAGGATAATGAAGGTTGGAATTTTATTAATTTTTCTTATAGTCAGACTATGAAGATGTAGTCTATCCAAATCATAGTATTTTAATATGTACAAACCTTTACAAAGTTTTCTTACTTTTGAAAAATTATATTGTTATATTTAAATAATTCTACAAACACTAAAGAAGTAAAACAAAAGCAATATTTTGCCACCCAGAAATATTTTTAATACTTTTCATGTAAATAAATATAATAATTTTAATAGTTGAAGGTTATACCACTGTACTGGGACTTCCCTGGTCACTCAGTGGTAAAGAATGTGCCTGACAATGCAGGAGACATGGGTTCGATTCCTGGGTAGGGAAGATCTCCAGGAGATGGAAATGGCAACCCATTCCAGTATTATTGCCTGGGAAATCCCATAGACAGCGAAGTCTGGCAGGCTACAGTCCCTTTGGGGTCACAGATGGACTCAGAAAATAAACAGCAACAATAATTCTTCAGGGCTTCCTTGGTGGCTTAGTGGTAAAGAATCCACCTGCCAGTGTAGGAGATGGGCATTCAATCCCTAGGTCACAAGGAGGAGATGGCAACCCACTCCAGGGTTCTTGCCTGGGAAATCCTATGGACAGAGGGGCCTGATGGGCTACAGCAAAAGAGTTGGACATGACTTAGCAGCTAAATAACAACAACGGGTACCCAAAGTAGCAGACTTGTATCAGCCTGCATAGTTTTGGGCTTCCCTGGTAGCTCAGCTGGTAAAGAATCTGCCTGCAGTGCGGGAGACCCCGGTTTTAGGGTAAGAGCTTCAGTTAAATTTCAAGTTCATTCCACCCTGGGGAAGATCAATGTCTAGCCCTTACAGCACCGTGTGGGTGCAGACCACTGGTCCCAGAAGCTACCTTACCATAGCATAGCCTAACCTGAAGTAGCCAGTGGTACCCGGTCGCTCTGATAACTTCCTGGGAACTGGAGCCGCTGGTGAAATACTTGCCCTGCCCTGTCATGCTCAAGCTGAGAGGTAAGACAGACTGCCAGACAGGGAGGCTGGCGTGGGGTCAGGTCCGGGTCTGGTCCTAGGCGATAGGTAAGTGAAGGAACCTGGTCTAGCCCCTGCGCTGCAGTTGTTCCCTCTGGGATATTAACTATGCCATTCCACCTTTCTGAACCTCAGTTTTGCTGTCAGTGCAGATGGTGCAACATCCTCCTTGAAGTAAATTTTTTTGAGGATGAAATTAATGATGATAGTTGACATCACCTGAGCACTTATTACTGCATGTTTTTGTGTCTTTCTCTAATTCTAACAGGCTTCCCAGGTGGCGCTAGGGTAAAGAACCCACTTGCCAATGCAGAAGACACAAGAGATTTGGGTTCGATCCCTGGCTGGGAAAGATCTCCTGGGGTAGGAAATAGCAACCTGCTCCAGTATCCTTGCCTGGAAAATTCCATGGACAGAGGAGCCTGGTGGGCTACATAGTTCATGGGGTCGCAAAAGGATATGGCTGAGCAAGTGAACATACACTATTTCTACCATCTGTGTCCATTCTGGATTGGGCCAGTCAACTTCAATGGATTAATTCTTCTCCTCAATCTGTATCATGTTTTCCTGCCTCTTTGCCTGCCTTCAGATGCCAGGTGTTGTGAATGATATGTTGCAGGGTGTTAGATGTTTGTGTATGTTCTGATACACATCCTCGCTCTGCAGAGCCCGGGACACTCCTTCTGCTCTCCTCTCTCAGACTCTGTCCTCTGCATTCTGGCTGCTCCAGTGAGTGCAGACTCAGTTCAGGCTCCAGACTCAGTTCTGTCTCCTCCCCTCAGTGAAATTGCTGGACTTTGCCTCACGGGCCCCTCTTTGTGTCCCAGGTTGGCAATTATCTAAGGCAGGGAGTGATGGTCCTTGTAGAGCTCATTAAGTTTATTTCCCATTTCTCCAGAATCATGATCCATTGTTACCTCATCTCCATTGCCTTAAAACTTCCATTTCATATATTTGATCTCTTTTGTTGTTGTTTCAGACTGGAGGATGAAATCCAGTCTCTTGTTACTTCATCTCAGCCAGAAGCAGAAGTCAGGATTTCTTGTTTGAAGTCCCCTAAATCTGGGTAAAATTGCTGACTTTATTCCTTAAGTCTGTGTGACTTTGGTCAAGTTACATAAACTGCATGTTTTCTGTTGCATGGGGGTAAACAAACTTGCTCCACTTGCCACAAGCACAGAGTGAGAAGTGGTGTCTCCCACGTCGTCTGTGTTGAGAAAAGAGAAGATGAGCAGTCGAGGCAGGAGAAGTCTTGGAAGAGAGGCTGACAGGTGAGAAGAGCGAGTGAGAGGATGAGGAGGGAGCCAGGCAGGGACCCCTCAGATAAAAGAGACAGGGAGGAGCCTGGGGGGGCAAATGGTGACGAGGGAGGAGGGAGTCCTGGGGGGCCTGACAGAGAAGTGGGGGGGAGGGGACGGGTTCTGTAGGCACCCAGATTGTGTGGTATCGGTGCTGCACGGGGTGCCAGCCCCGGGGTGAATGGAGCTTCAAATCTAATCCAAGTTCAGCAATCCAGGTGTCTCCTTAGGTCACACCTCGACTCTCCTACAGAGGCTTCTGCCACCAAACTGTGCCTGTGGAACTGCGTCTGCCCAGAGGGGTACGTTTTCATAATTTGCACAAAGGTGCTGTGTAGGCCCTTGTTTGTAGGCCCTTTCTACAAACTCTGGGCAGTGTCAGGAGACTTGTCAAGCATAGAGGAAAACAGTTCTCTCTTTTGCAGGGGAGCTTTGGACAGTAAGGACTTCCCTTGTAGCTCAGTCGGTAAAGAATCTGCCTGCAGTGCCGGCGACCCGGGTTCAATCCCTGGGTTGGGAAGATCCCCTGGAGAAAGAAATGGCTACCCACTCCGGTGTCCTTACCTGGAAAATCTCATGGACACAGGAGCCTGGTGGGCTGCGGTCCATGGGGTGGCAAAGAGTCGTGCACGACTGAGTGACTAACACTTACTTACTTTGGACAGTAAAACACTTAATGCCATTTACTAATTGATCAATATTCACTTGTTCATTTGTTTAACGAGGCCCACTTTGAGCCAACCGCTATGCTTGGGACTGGGGATAAAATGATGAGCGGGGCAGCCCTCTGCCTTCTGGGGAGAGGCTGTCACAGGCTGTGAGGCATGGCATCTGAGGTGGGGCCAGAGGAGAGGAGCAGGGGCCAGGTGAGGATGAGACTAGGGGCAGCAGAGCCGGCCCCTGGAGCTTGGCCCGTTGGCCGGGCTACAACCGCCAAAGGGACTGGACAAGCTCTGGCCTCTCTTCCCAAAGCCTCACTCTCTCCCCTACCAAATCTGGGAGAGAGGGATGCTGGCATTAGGTTACAGGGGAGCAGGACCAGTCTGGGGAGCCCAAGAAAGCTGTGTGCCCCCCACCCTCAGTATTGGGAGTTTTTTTTATAATGTAGGGTCCTCAGTGCTTGTCACCAACCCAGAGTTCTAGTCAACATCCCGGGCTTTGGGTATGGTGCAGAACTACCACAAAAACTGTTGGATAGATAAAATAATCGTGTGATACAACATGCAAAGTCACAGCAGGGTATACTGGAAAGTAAATCTCCCAGCTACCCAGTTCTCTTCCCCAGAAGCAGCTATTATTATCTGACGGTGTATGTTTCTGGAGATTATGCATAAAGAAGCAAACATGAACATATATAGATGTCGATGATTTTTTTACACAAAGTCTCAGTATAAGGTTCTGGCCAGATCATACTTAAATACAATGATGTGAGAAAAGAAGAAGATAAGTTAAATTCCTGAATTCCGGGGCCACTTTTCTTGATCTGTTAGAAAGGCCTGTCCCCCTTCCATTTCCCCAACTTGCTTCTGCTGGCAGGTTCCTGCTCAAAACCTCTAGGTTTGACCCAGGGAGCTTTGCCACCCAGATTCCAGTTCTCAGTATCTCCTGGGTTTCCTGTCTACACCCCAGCTCACCAACCTTTTGGGATGTAGGAGTAATTTTACCCCAAGGGAAGCAAAGCCCTACAAATGATCAGCACCCGTTGCCCTTATGCATTTGTTGTAATGAAGTGAAGCCTTGCAGGTCTGTGCTGAGAGTGTAGAACTCCCTTTTTAATTGCTGCGTAAAAATGCCAGTGACCTTTCCATAGTCATGCTCTGAGGCTGGCATGATCAGTGCATGTTTCACTGTGCATTCGGCAGCATCACTGGAACACGCTGCCATGAGAACCTCACCACTGACACTGTACAGCCTTTTAGGCTTCTGTATAAATCTCAGAGGACCAACTTAGGGCTGGTTTATTTTAAAGCGTACTGTGCTGTGCTGTGCTTGGTCACTCAGTGATGTCTGACTCCTTGCAACCCTATGGACTGTAGCCCACCAGGCACCCCTGTCCATGGAATTCTCCAGGCAAGAATACTGGAGTGGATTTGCCGTGCCCTCCTCCAGGGGATCTTCCCAGACCAGGGATTGAACCCAGGTCTCCCGCATTGCAGGTGGATTCTTTACCGGCTGAGCTAACAGGGAACCCCTTAAGCATAGTATCTATTCATAATATTTAAAGTTTCACACTCTCCATACAGATTTTGTTCAAGAGAAAATTCAACACATAATGTTGACCAATTAGACATTCTTAGACAATTATTAGAAGAAAGCATTTACTTGACAGTGAAATTTTTATAAATTGTAGACTGGCTGCTAGATTTCTCAAAATATAAATTGTAGAATTGTCCTCAGAAATATTTAATATCCAACTTGTGTTCATTTGGGCATCCCTCATAGCTCAGTCGGTAAAGAATCCACCTGCCATGCAGGAGACCCTGGTTCGATTCCTGGGTCAGGAAGATCCCCTGGAGAAGGGAAAGGCTACCCACTCCAGTATTCTGGCCCGGAGAATTCCATGGACTGTATAGTCTGTGGGGTCACAAAGAGTCGGACACAACTGAGCGACTTTCACTTTGTGTTCATTTAGCTTGCATTAAATAAACAATGTTAGATAGAAAAACCTCAGAATTAATTTTTCTCTATTTCTTTTGTTCCTTATTTTTCTATTTATCACTATTTCTTCTACTTATCTCCCTTCCTCTGCTTCTTTATTTTATAGAATTTTAGAGAAGAATTTGAGACCTTGGAAAGTATTTTACAGGTTGTTTGTTTGCTTGTTTATTTGGTTTGATTAGTTTTTAAAGTAATCCCTGATCATCAGAATACCCTGGGATGCTTTTTCAAAAACATAGATTCCTTGACCCTCCCTATCTCTGGAAAGTTTATTTCAGGAGATCTAAGATGTGGAGTCTGTATTTTTAAAAGCTTTCCAAGTAATTCCAAGGGAACTCCCAGCAAGGAAGACAGCTCCCCAGTGTGTAACAGGGTTCATCTCATTGAGTGCCGTGTGCACCTGTGTCCAGGTCACATGTGTGGGTCAGACACTGTAATAGGTGCTTGGAATAAATCAGAAAACCAAGAGGACAAAATCCCTGCTCTTGTGGAGCTTATACTATAGCATTAACTAAAACAAAAGAAATGCATCCAGACCTCTGCACTAGTCTACCAACTCCGATTGCATACATGAAATGTCAACCCCCTTGCAAGTGGCTGTGCCTTGGTCGTAAGGGAAGCCAGATAAAACATGGCAGGATAAGAGTATGAATCCCAACATAAGAGCCGTTAATATTTCCTCCCACTTCAGACTGTCTTGGAGAACTTGCCCTTAACCCCTTCCCCATACGTCCTACTGAGTGGTTCTGGAGCCATGTAACTCCTGCTGTGGCCAAGCTGCTTTGGACCAGGGGCAGACTCGGTCACAGCTGGGCCAGTCTAATTCTTCTTCTGGGGGCATAGCATGTGCAATAGGAAGACTGACTAGGATTGCTAATGTCAACGCCTGTAAGGGCCAAGCATGTAACATAATGAGTGATGCTCCTTAGGTTTAAGGAAATCAACAGCACAATTTCAATGTTGACAGCACATGATCTTGGGGTCAGGGATCTCGCTATGGATTGAATGTTTCAGTCTCTAATTTTATATCGTGAAACCCCAATCCCTAATATGATGGCATTTGGTGATGGGACCTTTGGGAGGGTCATAAGGGTGGAGCTCCTATAAGTGAAATTGTGCGTGCATGTTCAGTTGTATCTGAATATTTTGCGAGTCCATGGACTGGCCTGACAGGCTTCTCTGTAAATGGGATTTTCCAGGCAAGAATACTGGAGTGGGTTGCCATTTACTTCTCCAGGGGAATCTTCCTGACTCAGAGATTGAACCTGCATTTTTGCATCTCCTGCCAATGCAGACAGAGTCTTTACCACTGAGCCACCCCTTAGTGACGAGAGAAATTGCCCATCTCCACCCCCTCCATCACATGAGGAAACCTGCAAGAGGACTCTCACCAGAACTCACCCGTGTCACACCCTGAACTTGGACTTCCCAGCCTCCAGAACTGTGAGAAACATGTTTGTTGTTGAAGCCACCCAGTCTATGGTATTATTATTAGAGCAGCTCCAACTAATGAAGACAGATACAATAGAGAGAGTTGAGAACTGCTACATGTAAACCCAGTTTGCCTGGTTGTCTGATGTTTACAAAAGAAGTCCAGCGTTCAGGATTTTATATGAAATTTGATAATCTAACAATGTTGAGATTATTTTACATTTAAAAAAAATTTGTGTTGTCCAAAGCACACCCAGTTATGGGCCGAGTCTGCCGTAGAACCCCAGTGTGGAACTTCTCTGCTTGTTGTAGCCAGATTGGTGGAAACAAGGACAGAGAAGTGTGAGAGAGCAGGGGTCAAGGCTGCCAGGTTCTGTCCATTTGTCTGGAGAAGCAGAGTGGTGGGGAAAATAAGTGCTAATGACGAAAACAGAGTTTTTTGTTTAGCTGGAAAGGCACCCTGATTCTTAATAGTCTTCTAGTTTTTTATTCCAGCCATTGCTTCTGTATGAAGCTTGGGTTCTGTAAGACACCCCTTTTTCCTTTATAATAAACTACTGTTTTTCTTAAGCTTCTATTAAATACAGTCAGGGGTAAAGAATGGCAGGGTGGACAGTAGTTGCTTAAGTATTTAAGAAGGATCTCAAGAAGATGCCAGCTTCCAAGTTATCTTAATGTTAAAGTGCCAAAGTTTTCCATCTTGCCTCCTTATCCTTTCTTGAGTTGGGGAGTAGGTTGAGAGGAGAAGATCCTGGAATATCTTGGTTAAATCCCATGTGCGAATTATACTCAACTGGCCTGCAACAGGCTCCTCTAATTTCCTTCAACTACCCACGGCTAAATAGTTGAACATTACTGCTGAAACAACTTTCCAGGAACCTTCTTTATAATGCGACAGAAGTGGCCAAATTTGTGGGTGGACCCTCAGATCTTGGGACTAAAAATAGTAAGGAAACTTTGTAATTGCAGGCCTCTCATTTAAAGCACTCAGAGTGCTTCATAAATGGTTAAGAGCTTGATATGCTCATAAGATTTCCAGTACATAAGAATGTGTTTTCTCATGTACATACTTGGAGTCTATGAGCTCAGTCAAGGCAGGGTCCTTGTTCAGATGTTTATTTCTTTGAAGCTATTATTATGTATGCAGGAAGACACCACCCACCCCCATATTTTTCCTTGCTTCTTTATATCACTTTTGAAAGGAGATAGTGAAATGGAAATACAAGCTAAGTTTATTCTTGTGTAGGAGGTTTCATAAGGAACCTCAGCTCTGCAGCTTCAAATCAGGAAACTTTTGGTAAAATGATCTTATAGCTTTCAGTCTCAAACCAAGTTTTCTGGGAATCTACTGCTGTGTAACAAGTAACCCTTACAGTTAAAGCTAAAAACACATCTACTGAAGCACTGATACATGCTACATGAGTGAGCCTTGAAAACATGTTAAGTGAAAGAAGTCAAACACAAAAGGAGTATTGCATGAAATATCCAGAATAGGTAAATCCACAGAGAGAGAAAGCAGATTGGTGCTTAACACGGGCTGGGGGCAGGGAGGAATGGAAGGTAACCGCTTAATGCACACAGGGTTTCCTTTTGGAGTGATGAAAATGTTTTGGACCTGGATCAAGATGATTGTTGCACAATATGATGAATGTAGTAAATGCTATTGAATAATACATGTTAAAATGGTTAATTTCATGTTATGTGAATTTCGCTTCACTTAAAAAAAATTGACACAGTTCAATTATATCTCTTGATTTTGTAGAGCAGGGACTCTAGGAGGTGATCTGTTCCATGTGATTAAAAGAGGTTCACTTGATAGGATTCTGGCATCAGCTAAGGTGTCCAGTGGGATCCAGGACAGCTTGGTTACTCCCCTGGCAGCTTGGTGGAGACAGCTGGAAGAGGAGGCTCAGCTGGGCCTCTCTTCTCCATGTCCTCTCAGGGCTCTCCATGTGGTCTGTCCAGTAGGCTAATCAGACAAGGCAGCTTAGGGCTCCCAGAGACCACGTAGAAGCCGTCAATCCTTTTAATGGCTGGACCCAAACTGGCATAGTGTTACTTCAACTGTATCCTATTGACCAAAGCAGCCATGATTTAGAGAGAGGAGTAAATAAACCCCATTTCTCAATAGGAGTGCAAAAAATTTGCAGAAATCTCTAATCTGCCTCCCCAAGTTTCCTTTCACTGATGAGGTCATTAATATTGGTTGCCGAGGGAAATTTAAAACTCAGGGCCTAGATTCCTGATAACGCTGAACAGCTACATTTTCCAGTATATTTAGTTTTGAAAACAGATGGCAATAGTTAACAGTCAGTAAGCATTTACTGAGCACCCATGATAGATATAGCCTTGTATTATAATAAAAATTACATATGTCAATATTTTAGTAACTATAGAAATCACAGTCTTGGTTTTGTTAAATATGATTGGGTCATACTGAATATGAATGTCTAGAAGGTAAAGCCAAGGACAATACTATTCTAAGATCTGAGACAGGAATTCATCTTGAACTGAAGTCTCTTTGGTGCTGTGAATCTGGTTCTCGGTCCCTTTGACTCCTGATTTCTGGCCATTACACATGATAATTGCACTTACCATGGCCTTTAAGGCCGTGCGTACTCCTGGTCCCACTCTTCTACTTATCTTGTTAACCATTTTGTGTCTGGCTTTCTGCTTTTTCCTGCTCTGGATCCTGAGTGCCTTGCCTTGCTTCTCCTGTGCATTGTCTGTGAGTATGACTTACTTCTAGCTCCTCAAGCTCTACCTTGAGACTCTACTGACATTTCCCAACTGTTCTACACAGATCTAGCTAGCCTTAGCTTACCTTCTCAAAGCTTAGGCTTAAAGCAAGAGACTTGAGAGTCATTACACCAGTAATCTCTAGGCTTCATTCCACTGAAGACTTTTGTTGGTTTTACATTTACTTGACTCTCCTGGAAGTGGTGCCTAAGCCCATTGAGGAAAATCGAGCAGGATGTGGCTGTGTTGTTTGTAGAGGCAAGAACTCTGCAAGTCAGCATCAGGAAAAACATAGCTTATTGGGTTAGTGATGAGTTAGAGAGAAAGAGAAACTTAGCCTATGACACCACTGCCGCTGGTGACAAGTACTCAGTTGTGTCTAAGTCTTTGCAACCCCATGGACTATAGTCCACCAGGTTCCTCTGTCCATGGGATTTTTCCAGCAAGAATTCTGGAATGGGTTGCCATTTCCTTCTTTAGGTGATCTTCCCAACCCAGGGATCAAAACTGGATCTCTGGCATCTGTTGCTTTGGCAGGTGGATTCTTTACTACTGATGCCATGTGGGAAGCCCCTATGACACCACAGTAGATGGTATTTCAGCTTGTTAAATATTTCAGTTCTCTTCCCATAGAAAGGGCTTCCCTGCTGGCTCAGTGGTAAAGAATCTGCCTGCCAATGCAGGAGTCATGGGTTTGATCCCCAGGTGGGGAAGATCCCCGGGGGAAGGAAATGGCAACCAATTCCAGTATTCTTGCCTGGAAAATCCCATGAACAGGGGAGTCTGGCAGGCTACAGTCCATGGGGTCACAAAAGAGTTATATACAACTTACAACAGCAAACATTATCATCCCACTGATGTTAGTCTTGGCCACAAGACTTAATTTGGCCAAAGAAATGTGAGTGAGGTAGCCAAATGACCCCTAGTGATCCTTGCTCCTGATATCCATGCCCTTGTGTAATCTCCTTCTACAATGAGTCAGGGCTGGTTTTTGTGACCAATAGAATAGGCAGAAGTGATGATGTATGATTTCAGAGGATACACAAGACACGGCTGTTTCTGCCTTCCTCTATGGGACCCCTTGGTCTGGGAAAGCTCATCCACGGCACTGTGGGGACACTAAAGCTGTCCATGAAGAGGTGCATGTGAAGAAGACTGAGGCCCCAGACAATAGCCAGCACCAACTTGCCAGTCTTGTGAGTGAGTCACCTTGGAAGTGGATCCTCCAACCCCAGACAAGCCTTCAGATGATGCTGCCTCAGCTGCAATCTTATGAGAAAACGTGAGAAAACCACACAGCTTGAATTCTTGACCCATAGAAACTGTGAGATAATAAGTGATTATTGTTTTAAGCCAGTGTGTTTTGAAATGGTTTGTTATACAACAGTAAGTGGCTAATACAATGAGTATAACTATCGTGGGTTGTTTCCCACAATGTGGAAACATTCAGAGCCAGTTTGTGATTGCCAGATTTTCTCTTCTGTCTGTCATGGCACTAGCTATGTTCCAGATGAATACTGCTTCCTCAGTCTGGATCCTAGTGCAGAGGCAACGTAGAACTCCACCAAGTTTATCTGTGTGCGTGTGCTTCGTCAGTCAGCCGTGTCTGACTGTTGCCACCCCGTGGACCATAGCCCACCAGGCTCCTCTGTCCATGGGATTCTCCAGGCAAGAGTACTGGAGTGGGTTGCCATTTCCTTCTCCAAGGGATCTTCCCAACCTACGAATCGAACTGGGCTCTTCTGCTTACACCTTATCTGAGATGGATGTAATAATGCTTGAGAAAGAAATAAATCTCTGTGGCTATAAGCCCTTGAGATTGTAAACTTATTTGTTATCACAGTATAATCCAGTCTATTCTGGCTGATACAGCCAAAGATTGTCCATATTCCAAGTTAAATTCAAACTATTTTTTTTAAAGACATAGATTAATGGAAATTTCCTAGAGGTAGAAGAGAGAGCTGATGTATATTTGGGATAGGAAGTGCAGGGAAGACAGAGAGAGAGAGAGAGATTCTCCTTCTACCCCTGCCCCAGGCTCTCCAGACGCTTTGATTGAGAAGCTCTGAGCACCCTAGCTCTGCCCTCCCTTTCTGCAAGCCCCTGTGTCTGAGGATAGCTGCCTGTGTGGTGCCATGAAAGGAGGTGGCTTGTGTCCAGTGGTTCTGCCTTTAACCTAGTCCATAACTGGCTACCAACAGTCATCCTTCCTGGGCTGCTGAGATGAGAAAATCAAGTAGCCTGCCTAACTGTGAGTGTGAGTGTGCATTGCTCAATAAATGCTAAGAGCTGTTTAACACTGTTCAGTTCAGTTCAGTTCATTAGCTCAGTCGTGTCCGACTCTTTGCGACCCCATGAATCGCAGCACACCGGGCCTCCCTGTCCATCACCAATTCCCGGAGTTGACTCAAACTCATGCCCATCGAGTCGGTGCTGCCATCCAACCAGCTCATCCTCTGTCGTCCCCTTCTCCTCCTGCCCCCAATCCCTCCCAGCATCAGGGTCTTTTCCAATGAGTCAGCTCTTCACATCAGGTGGCCAAAGTATTGGAGTTTCAGCTTCAACATCAGTCCTTCCAATGAACACCCAGGACTGATCTCCTTCAGGATAGACTGGTTGGATCTCCTTGCAGTCCAAGGCACTCTCAAGAGTCTTCTCCAACACCACAGTTCAAAAGCATCAATTCTTCGGTGCTCGGCTTTCTTCACAGTCCAACTCTTACATCCATACATGACCACTGGAAAAACCATAGCCTTGACCAGATGGACCTTTGTTGGGTAGCAATAGATGGATGAGTTTGCAAAAAATCCAGATTTTATTGACTTCACTGCTAATTACATCCTTTCAGGAAAGGAACCAGCTGGAGGAAGCAGAGAAGAAAAGAGTTCAAATTCATGTGCAGAGTTGTATGAATTTTCCCAATATAGGATTCATTGCTTACATAACCTCCAGAGAGGTTATCTTAGAACACCTTATGTATGTCAGCTTCATCACTGAGAGATACCAAATGGGAGAAGGGGAACCTCTACTGTGTGAGCATTATTGCAATGTTTGTCTCAAAAGATTTGTAAGAGTGTATTGGGCATTGCCAGATCCGTCCAGGCTCCCAAAGTTATGGTACTTTGAGAAACGAGCAGAAAATATTGCTGTGAGGGGCAGAGAGAAAAGTGGGAAGCCATTCAGCCATTAATGTAATGAATCCTTGGGAAATTGTAGGAGGAGTTCCCTGAAGAGAAGGACAGAGAATCAGCCGGTGTCTCCCTAGCCTCCCTATCTCCAGAGGTGACTCATTCTATCTCACCCAATCCAGAGCACCCCATTCTGAAGACTTCTATGACCATTTTGTTGCTCATCAGCAAATCTTCCCTAGAGCTGACCTCTTTTGAATTTCAGGCCTGAATTTCTAACTTCCTCCAGACCTCTCCCTCTGTGTGACAGTCTCTCTTATATGCACCTCAAACTTCTCCATTCACCAAACCAACTTGCTCCTTACCTTATGTTCTCCATTTCCCCTTGTTCACTCTTATAGTGAACCAGGCTAGAAACTTTGTGGTCCTTACTGAGAATTTCTATGAAGGCTAAGCTTAAAAATTCCTCACGCACCCACAGCCTTTCTCCAAAACAATTCTTCTAAGCTGTGCCCTGCTGGTACCATGTGACCTACCTCTCAAAATGTGAACTAAAGATTCAGAGAGCAAGTCGATTAGTCAGTAGGGAGGAGAAATTAAAAGACACATAGGAGGCACTTCCCTGGCAGTCCAGTGGTTCAGACTCCATGTTTCCAATTCTGGGGACATGAGATTGATCCCTGGTAGAAGAACTGGGATCTTGTATGCTACAGGAGCGCCACCAAAACAAACAAAAAAAAGACACAGAGGAACAATCATAGGCAGCTATCATGAGGTCATGTGTGTCATAGGCTGTGAAGGCTAGAGGAAGCACAAAACCCAAGGAAAGAGCAGTCCTGAGCAGTGAGCTCGGAGCAGCAGGAGAGCAGTGAACACAGTGTGAGGAGGTGGGACCTCCAGGAGGTGACTAGGTCAGGAGACTGGGGCCCTCACAGGTGGGACCAGTGCTTTCATAAGGACAGTCATGAGAAAGCAGGTTCTCTGTTCTCTGCCACCTGAGGGTACAAGACCGCCATCAGCAAACCACATGGTAGGTCTGCCTTGATTAGTGGGCTTCCCAGCCTTCCAATGTGAAATAAATATCTGCTGCTTATACCACCTAGTCTCTGGCACATTAAGTCCCCTACATCCAAATGAGTTCCATTCTGAGAGCATGTTCATAAGAAAGTTATGACCAGCCTAGACAGCATATTGATAAGCAGAGACATTACTTTGTGAACAAAGGTCTGTCTAGTCAAGGCTATGGCTTTTCCAGTGGTCATATGTGGATGTGAGAGTTGGACTATAAAGAAAGCTGAGTGCTGAAGAATTGATGCTTTTGAACTATGGTGCTGGAGAAGACTCTTGAGAGTCCCTTGGACTGCAAGGAGATCCAACCAGTCCATCCTAAAGGAGATCAGTCCTGGGTGTTCATTGGAAGGGCTGATGCTGAAGCTGAAACTCCAATACTTTGGCCATCTGATGTGAAGAGCTGACTCATTGGGAAAGACCCTGATGCTGGGAAAGATTGAAGGCAGGAAGAGAAGGGGACAACAGAGGATGAGATGGCTGGATGGCATCACTGGCTCGATGGACATGAGTTTGAGTCAACTCCGGGAGTTGGTGATGGACAGGGAGGCCTGGCGTGCTGTGGTTCATGGGGTCACAAAGAGTTGGACACAACTGAGCGACTGAACTGAATTGAATGTGTATCTTAAACATGACCTTTCCAGAGGCAATATTCTCATTTTGAATCCATACTATTGGTGACTCACACATTAAAAAAATATTTAATTTTAGAATTGTTTTAGATTTACAGAAAAATTGCAAAGATAGTATAGTTTCCACATACTCCACACCCAGTTTTCCCTATTATTGATGTCTTATGGTACATTTGTTTCAATTAACAGGACAATATTGATACATTATTATTAACTAAAGTCCACACTTCATTCCAGTTTCCTCAAGTGTTCTTTTCCTGTTCCAGGATTCCACACCACATTTAGTCCTCATGTCTTCTCAGTCTCCTCTTGGCTATGACT